>NW_007245969.1:228960-341332 GCF_000164805.1 Carlito syrichta
ACCTAACCCTTAACTGTACCCCACAAAACCATAATAAAAAATATTGATTAAAAAAATTAATAAAAAAATAAAAAATAAACAAATTGTTCAACCTTACTTATAAAAGACCCTTGCTGCACTAAAGCCCATTGTTTTAGCCCGACCACTTGGGGGATTTAATATCTATAAAATAAAAGCTTGCTTACAATAAAAAAAAAAACAACAAACCAAACATGTTTGTAATTACTGATACTAAGCTGTTAAAATCATGGAGGGTGTGTGTTAGGCAATGATTATGCTAGTCTTACAGGATCTCATAACTTTATTATTTTAATCTGTACATTAAGGTATACAGTATTAGGGTAATATTCTGATAAATTTTCAACAATAAAGTATACTTTGGCATTCAACACACAGAATGAAGTATGTTTTAGTGGAAAATATTTTTAAAAATTTAAAAGGTGGGCAACTCCCTCAGGTCCCCTCCCATTGTGGGAGCTTTTCTGTCCTCTCAATAAATCCTGCTTTCAAAAAAAAAAAAATTAAAAGGTTCCACATAAGGTTATGTTGTCTGACTGCCCCTCACCCCTGTCAGGCAAGGAATAAACAAAGTGATGGAAAGATTGAGAAGCTGACAGAGCAGGATGAAAAGGGGACTAATACTGATCTCATCTTGTAACAGCTACAGATCAAAATAAGGGTAAAAGGGAAATTAAATAGATACAAATGAGGAGGTCTCTTTTCAATCTCACCAAAAACTAGGTAGTTGACAGCGTGAAGAAAGTTATTATAAAAGTTTAGGCAACAGGTATTTGAAAATTAAGTAGCTCAAGCTAGGGTACATTGATGGGAACATAAAAGATGAGTATACAGTTTTATTCTGCACACAAAATCAACATGGCAGCAATACAGCCTCTATTCACTCAATAGGCATTTAAAATAGTCTTATTATGTAAAGGTATTGTACTAGGTGCTAGGGATATAGACATACTGCCAAAGAAATCAAATAAAATATAACAATGTCACTTTACATTTCATATGCCCATACAAAAGACAAAAGTAATATAAATTAGGATTAACAAATCTATACCCACCTCTACCACACATTTGAAATTTATCAGCTTAAAGTATACTGAAGGAATTTCAAATTACCCTAAAGAATGAACATTTAACATATGACCATAAGGTAAAATATTTAAAGGATAAAATTTTATAGCTCTTTCAAGAAAGGAAAACTACCATGAACTTTGGCCCTAGGAAGAAATATTCCAACAATATTCAGACTAATGTTTTTACTTAGAAAAACACCAACACATCAAAACATGTACTTTTCTGTGAATCACCAAAGAAAATCTCAAGTAATGTGTACTACAAAGGGTCAATAATCCACAACCGTGTTTCCTACACGTAACAACAACAAAATTCACAATTACTTATCATTAACTTAGTAGCAGAAATCCAAAATAAAACCAAAATTAGAACATGACTAAAAAAACAGAAATGGATTCTAAAACATGAAGTCAAAATATATTTGTATGGCATCCTGAAATGAATCTTAGCACTGAAATGTTTTTTGATGAAAAGCTGTTATTGTGATTATAAACATATTAATATATGTGTATGTATACACACACACACACACACACACACACACACACACACACACACACACGTTCTCTCTCACACATACACCATTTTAATAGGCAGACATCCAGATAGCCTACTTATACACTAACATGACCATATCAGGTATATATATATCTGCATTAAAAGTACACTAATAAGAAACAAGTTTTAGCACTAAAAAGACATTCACTGGCAATGAAATTACATGGGGAAAAATATGGCAAATAATATAGCAATTACTAATTAGGAGCTACACTTATTTCTTGATATTCTTTAAGCACTTGTATAGGATTCTTTGTTAGAACAAAGCTTAGAAAGCAAGACTAGTATAAGCTGAGAGGGCAGGGAAAGAAAGATGGTCCAGATCAAGGGAACAAGAGGGTACCACTTTCCATCTTTCATCTAACTCCACTAAAATTGTATAACTATACCCTTTAATTTATAAATATAAGTTACTCCCAAACTTTCTCTTTTTTTGCTGATTTGAGTTAGAGTCTCATTGTCACCCAGGCTAGAGTGCAGTAGCACACTTGTGGTCACCACAGTCTCGACCTGCAAGGCTCAGGCAATCCTTCCATCCTAGCCTTCCAAGTAGCTGGAACTATAGGTGTGCACCACCACACCAGTTAATTTTTTGATTTATTGTAGAGACAAGATCTCGCCAAGTTGCCCAGGCTGGTCTCAAACCCTGGGCTCAGGCAATCCTCTCACCTCGGACTCCCAAAGTGCTGGGATTACAGGTGTGAGCCACTGCACTTGGCCCCAAACTTTCATCGAAAATTTTTAAAGAAAATCTTCTTCCAAAAGAAAACAATTCTGGTGCTAGTCTCCACATTCTACAGCCTCTTTTACATTAAGTAATTCTGAGAAGATGCATTCAAGTTAAATAATAAAGAATACTTATTAATTTAGGTTAAAGTCTTAATTAATTTTTTGTAGATCTGACAGCCATAATTCAAATAGTAATTTGTACTAACAGAGTACAAATGTAAGTGATTCAGAAGACAATCTTTTTTCATTTTTGTAAGACAAAACAAACTAAATTAACAGCGAAAAAGTGAATATTCGACAGACCATGTAAGACTATAAACAGATTAGCTACAAGTCACTTCTTTCAATAAAGAGTTTTTATAGTACTGTTTTCAAATAACTGTTTTGGTTGATAAGCTACAATGGCATATTACAAAAATAATAACCACTACATGTATATAAAAGTAAGTTATTACTCCTAATACACTGTGAAGTTATACATTACAACTTCTGTGACGATGCAAATATTCTCTACCAGTGTTACCCAATATGGTAGCCAATAAGTCACATGTGACTACTGATAAAATGAATTTTAAATTTTTACTTAATTTAAATTAATTTAAATTTAAATAGCCAAAAGGGGCAATGGCTACCAACTTGGACAATACAATTCTAGATTGCATTTTTTGTTTACTATTATGTATAAATCTAAGTTCTTAATAAATCTCTTTTACAGAAGGAAAACTTAAAATCAAATAAGCTTTCAATTCTATTGCCTTCAAAACTATATCAATTAATTTATTTAGACCTTGTGGGCAAAAAAATATATATATATTTTAAATACTAGCATACAAGGAAATACAAAATTGTATCTGTATTTTCAGTACTTAAGACATTTTTCTCCCCCTGGAAATAATCTTGAGTAATCAGAGACCGTATTCAGCAAGCACATAAAAATAACACCAGCTTCCTCACACAAACTTACAATTTAACCAAACTTAAAAGGTAAATACCATTCCCCATTACCTTTGCATAAACAAGGGCAAAGCTATCTATTTTAAAATGCAAAACATATTTAACTAACCATCTCCCTCCCAAACTGAAAAATAACCTTTACACAGCCTTCTAAACTATACAAACTATTAATTGATAATTAATTTGGAAATAGGTTTGTAAGAAAATATTCTAAGACACTTTTTAAAAGAGAGTTGTCTAATACACCATTCACTTGATTAACAAGCAACTTTCAGAAATATATGAAATAAACAGCAAAAGAATTTATCTCTGCGTAACCCAACAGCAGTAAATTAACTACCATAAATAGTAGGTGAGAGGAAAAATAGGAAAAAAAATTCAATGGAAACTTTTTGATCTATACTCCTGAAAACAATTCAGGGTTTTTGACATAAAAGTTAAATTTTTTATGTAGTAGCTTTGTAATTTTTGTAAATTTCCATTATTTTTAACTTAGTAACTTCAACACTTAAAACTGATTGTAATACAAATGACGTCAGTAGAAATATTCTTACCTTTATTTGATTTTGATGGTTTATTCTTGATAGGTTTAAGGGAACTTCTTGATTTATCCTCTCTATCTTTAAGAAGTTTCTGAACATCATCCAAGGACAGTTTTTGCAGAACAACAACAGGCTTAGCTCCTTTATTTAGATCTTCAACTAATCCCATTTTTTCTACTTTGTCTTTTTGCTCTCCTTTCATTTCCATTTTCTTTGTCTCCTGAGTAATGTTGCCATCTTTATCCCTCTTGATTTTTGGAATGACAAAATTTTTCAATGCACCAGACCTGCCCCCCAACAAATAACTTGGAAATTCTGCCTTATTGTCAGGGTGCACTTTATTACTGTCTACTTTACTCTTGTTACTCTCTGTCCTTTTGTCATCTTTACTATTTGGTGATTTAAAACCAGGTTTATCAGGTCTTGATTTATTAGAATCTCCTTGTTTAACACGAGGACTGTCAGGTCTTGATTTTTGTTCCCCAGAAGATGGTTTTTCCCTTGAGTCCCCTGATTCATGCCTGTGTTTTCGTTCTAGTTTATCAGTTTTTGAACCATCAGATTTAATGCCATGTTCATTTCTATTAGAGGATCTCAGTGTTTCTGGTCTTCGAACCCTAGACTGTTCCCCCCGATGTCGCTCTGATTCACCCTTGTCATCTAATTTTTGTCTGCTATCATGGTCACGTCTTAGTGACTCAGATCGCCCATCAGGTCTCTGCTTTAAGGCTTCAGCTCGTTCTGATTTTAACCGAGGAGAGTCAGATTTAATATCCTGTTTGTGTTTAGACACTTCAGGTTTCTTCTCTGTTGATGGCTTTCCAGAATCCCTCCTATTGTCATGCCTGTGTTTTGGTGTTTCAGGTCGCCCTTCATTTTTTTGTTTTGGAGTTTCAGGCCGGCCCTCACCTTTTTGTTTTGGAGTTTCAGGTCGTCCATCAACCTTCTGTTTAGGGGTTTCCGGACGCCTATCACTCTTTTGTTTTGGAGTTTCAGGCCGACTTTCACCCTTTTGCTTTGGGGTTTCAGGTCTTGATTTTGTTGTTTCTGACCTGCCATTATTTTGTTCGGTGTCATTTGGTTTTGTGTCAGTCAGTCTATTTTCATTTTGTTTAGGCTCAACTATGGTGTTCTCATTTTGCTTGGATTCAGTCGTTCTACTCTCATTCTGTTTAAGTTCTTCTGTTTGGGTCTCAATTTTAGTTTCTAACTTATTTTCACTTGATTGTGTTTCCACCACTCGATTTTCATTTGGTTTAGGTTCTGACAATCTACTTTCATTTTGTTTCATTTCACTCTTTGAAATCTCAGGATCAGACTTTTTTTTAGGTGTCTCAGGATGGTTTTCTGGCATAGACTTAAGACTTCCAATAATATCTTCCTGAAGAACAGAAATAGGTGCATCATTACATTGTTTGATTTCTTCAGGCTTTTTTACGGAGTCTGAATCCTGAGTTATAGAAGCCTGAGAGTCCACTCTTCCTGCCTGATGAAGATCAATGCTAACCATTAATGCTGGCCTTGACCCATTTCCCGTAGAACCCGTCTCCTGAGAAGCTGGTCTATTACCTCCTGTAGCACCCCCAGCCTCCTGTGGGTAAGAATCTTGCTTTCTTTTTTTCAAAGGCTTATCTGAAATTTAAAGATAAATATTCAATATCAGTAATAGACATGTATTCTTATTAAAAACCCTATGGACTTTGACTATGTTTTTAAAGTTATAATGTATTTTAAAAGTAGTGAATATAAATGTAAATATGCATATATAAAATAGTAAGCACGAAAGACAACATTTTGAAAACCAAGGTTTGAGGAAATATTCATGCTTGATGGACCTCAATAAATATTAATGACTACAGTAAAAAGAATTTAATAGCATACTTTAAAAGTATATAAATAAGCGCAAGTGTAGAATTTGTACATCAAATACAAACACATTTATGTTCATATATGTTAAGGATAAATCAGGTTTTTAACATAAGGCGACTAGTTATAAGTCATATATTCTCACTCAGGATAATTTTAACTGTTAATCAAAAACTACAAAGAGCTCCACATATGCCAACATACCAAACAGGAAATATATGCTTTTACTACATCTAAGATAAGCATGGAAAAAAATGAAATTTGAAAGAAAATAAAAACCATGCCTTCAGAAACAAAAATAAATGGGGTCTATACTGGCCTCAGAAAGACATAATTTACAGTATTCTGAAACATAAAGACAAACACACACCACCACAATAAAATGTTAAGGTAATTTTAACATCTATATACTTCTGTGCATGATTCCACTTTCTGACTCAAGAGGTTGCTAGATTATTTTCTATAAATTGAATCTCCTGTTAGGTCTTGGGAATAGTTATATTATAGCACCTCATAGCACCTCGAGGTTTTGCCTTCTTTTATTTATTTGTTGAATTGCTTGATGATGTTTTAAAAGTCATATGTAGTCACTTTAACAAGACAACCTCTAGAATCTCTTGTAATATTCACTAACGTATAAATCATGTAAAGAAAACTGTCAGAAGGTTAAAAGTCAAAATGATAACGGAAAAACAGTCCCTTATTGTTACAGAACCAAGTTCTGAATTTTTCTAATGGTAATGCTTCTTTTATACACCAAAGTTCCATCGTTTTCCTCTTAAAGAAAGTAGTTCATTCCAGTTTAAGATAAAATCAAATGCAATTAAAACTTACTTCTGATATTTGTTAAACATATTTTATAAAATTAAGGTTATTCTGCTCCTTCAGGTATTGAGAAGTGAAATCTATCATCACACATGCTCTATTTGCAAAACACTATGATAATTATAATAAAGTATGTATTATTATTAGATTGCTTTCCCTAGTTAAAACTAACATGGTAAGAATTTATATGAAGCTTTCTGCATCAATACCTTTTTAAAAAGCACTCAGAATACTAAATTTATGTTTATAGAATTCTCTTTCTGAATGTTCTGCTATACAAAATGATCTCTATATCTTGCCATAGAGCATTGCCAAACAATTACTATCTCATAAATAAGAGCTTTATCACCTTATACTTATCCCTTAAGCCTTTATGGCAAGGGATTAGAAATTTAAATAGTATAACCCAGATTTCGATATTTTCAATGAAATACACATTGTAAAAATAATTAATAAGGTAACCTAATGATACTTAAGAACTACAGTGACACAGGTCCAAGGGGTCTGTGGCTTACTCTTCTATTAATTTAAGTAATCTGTCTTCAGAAAAGCATTAAAATAGCTTAGAAGGCTGATTTTTATTTTTTTAAATCATTTTTTATTTTTTATTTATTTTTTTCTTTTGAGTTGGAGTCTCACTCTGTCGCCCAGACTGGAGTGCAGTGGCCACTTCCGGCCACCACAGCCTCGCCTCCTGAGCTTCCGCGATCCTTCCGCCTCAGCCTTCTGAGTAGCCGGAATTACAGGCATGCGCTACCACACCCGGCTGATTTTTGATTTATTGTAGAGATGAGGTCTCGCTGCCCAGGCGGGTCTCGAACCCGCGGGCTCAGGCAATCCACTCACCTCAGCCTCCCAAAGGCGCGGGATTACAGGCTGAGCCACCGAGCCCGGCTCAGAAGGCTGATTTTTAAAGGGTTACAACTACTCAAGAGTTTATATATACATCATTAACCTCAATCCAATTTACCTTTTGTCACTAAAACGGAAATTCAGCAAATAAGTTAATTTTAAAGAAATGATCATGTTTGATTTAAACTATGGATTCTATGATTATAATTTAAGAAATGAAAGCATTTGCATGTAAGTAATGTATTTAGATTGGGGAAGATCTTAAA
The DNA here is from genome assembly GCF_000164805.1 of Carlito syrichta. Taxonomy (NCBI): domain Eukaryota; kingdom Metazoa; phylum Chordata; class Mammalia; order Primates; family Tarsiidae; genus Carlito; species Carlito syrichta. Next base: position 236,642 of record NW_007245969.1, read on the forward strand.
TTTTTTTTCACTGTACGTAAAATATTTCTAAATACAAAGTTTTAATTGTTCAGCTATTGAAAAGTACTCCACTTTTTCTACAAACTTAGAAATATTCCATCACTGTTACAGGGGTTCTTAGATATGTTAAGAGCACATGTGTTCTGATTTACTTGGTCTGATTCAATTACATCGTGAACTTACTCCTGTAAAATGGCTATGAATCTGTATAGGTTATCTTCTGTACCGACTGCCTACCTAATTTTGTTATCAGTCTTCAGTACATCACAACATTCACTTAACGATGAAAAGTCATCTTTATGAAGAATCATTTTAGTATCTGTGACACTGATTACCTTTAAGCCCTCTTCAGCATTGGGAAGTGTAAGATTAGCTATTAGAATGCATATTTTCCTGAAGAAAATGCATATGAAAGGATTATCATAATCTCAAAACCAACACTTATCATCCAGATACTTTGAAAATATGAACCAGCCCTTACAGAAATTCTGAACTCAATTACGCTTAGAAGAAAAACAAACTACATATCACTTACTTAAATCACTTACTTATTAACTAAGTGATAAATGAAAGCACTTAAAGGAGAAAGTATAACTGTATATACATAGTTACCAATAATGAAAACATCCCACTCCTCAACCACAGTGCAGACGCAGTAGCTAACTGTCCTATTCCTGTCCCAAAAACCAGTCTCTTATTCCAAATAGCAGTAGGTAATAATTTACTTCTTTATAAGGGTTACACAGTGCAAGAATATTGTAACGTTATAAAAAAAACATTAGTGAAGCTAAGCCATTCCTTCTGCTTGCTAACATGGAAAGTGGACCTTGGGAAAAGATGAAATAGGCAAAGATAAACAAAAGAACTTTCTCTTTGACAAAAGAAAGCAGGAATTTTTAGCACGTAAAAGAGATATTAATATCTATGATAGGTCATCCCAGAAGCAAAGATGAATAGCCTTTTAAAATTAATTTATGTAATTACAGATGCTAAAAGTATGAGCAAAAAGATTGAGAAAAAGGTCCTTTTGGAATATTATAAAATATTAGGTTACAGAGTTACCTTATCAGCATATATACAGAACTGGCCAAAGAAGAGAACAGGTCAAAGGGACGTAAATATCTTGCAGCCAGAAAAATGTCCTCTGTGTGTTAGACAGGGGCATATTAGGGTCTACCAGCCTAGGTAGACCCTAGGGTAGTCTTAAGACTACTCTACTCCTTTTCTTGAATTCCACAATTATCAGCAATGTTTGCAGAATTATCTAATCTTATAAGGTCTAGCTATTTATCTATTTCTTTTCTGAGTTGGAGTCTCACTCCGTCGCCCAGGCTGGAGTGCAAGTAGCATGCTCACAGCCACTGCAGTGTTAACCTACTGGGCTCCGGTGATCCTTCCACCTCAGCCTTCCGAGTAGCTGGAACTTACAGGCGTGCACTACTACGCCTGGCTAATTTTTTGACTTATTGTAGAGATGAGGTCTCGCCAAGTTGCCCAGGATGTTCTTGAATCCATGGGCTCAGGCAGTCCTGTCACCTCAGCCTTCCAAAATGCTGGGATTACAGGCTTGAGCCACCGTGCTCAGCTGGTATAGTTGTTTAAAAAAAAATTCTGGTTATTTAATAAAACACTTCTCTCAGAGTAAACAAACATATTGACAAACAAACTCAGACCACAGAGTAAAAACCAGGAGACCAGACAAGTAGTTTTGTTTGCTTCATATCACCAGTAATATAATAGTTATAAAAGCATTCTCAGTGCTCAACCTTAGAATACATTAAATGTCAGTTTTAGAATTTAGTTCTAATAAGTAAAAATTATGGTATCTAGTGATGAATTTATTTCAAGGAAGTATTTCATCTCTTAAGAGCTAATTATAAAACTACCACTTTAGAAGAATTTTGCTTTTATTTATGACCTTACCTACAAGCTTGGGCCAGTATATACACCTTTAATATCAAAATCTCAAGATAACTTTCTACATTAAAAAACACTATCCCATCACACAATGCAGAGATGAATGCAAAGAGTCAAGGTTCAATTCAAAAGTGTTAGATAGTACCAAAATTCCAAAAGTTTTCAAATATAATCATGCATCGCTTAACAATAGGATACGTTCTGAGAAATGCATTGTTTGGTGATTCCTTTATTGTGTGAACACAAACCTAGATGGTATAAGCCTACTATATACCTAGGGTACATAAGACAGCCTATTGCTCCTAGGCTATATAACCTGTATAGCATGAAACAGAATACTGCAGGCAATTGCAACACAATAGTATTTGTGTATCTAAACATAGAAAAGGTACAGTAAAAATAAAAATATGATATTACAATCTGATGGGACCACCATTGTATATGTGGCCCAGGGTTGACTAAAACATCATTATATGGTATTGACTATAAATCCATGAAATAATAGTAACATGGCTTTCAGAAAACAAGTTAGAAATGACAACAGTAATATGAAGTCAGCAAAACCTACTTTAATCTTTATGTGATGGATAACGATATCTTTACCAAAATTGTAAAGCTCTGCTCATTCAACTTTTCAGTGATCTCTGCTTTAGCTACACAATCACGATTACAGAGAAAACTGTTTAGAAAATTGAAAGCAAATATACAAGTTTCTGCAAGAATAGTGTATTTGTTGATTTTGTTTTATTTTCCCAAAGAAAAGTTAGTAGTATAAGATAAGTTTGCTAATAGGCAATTAGACCTATTTACTACCCTTATTTTAATTTCCATTTGTTGAAACTTTGGTTTCAACAAATATGATACAATACAATAAAAGTTCAAAAAAAGTAAAAGAAAAAAAAAAGCTCACCATTCCCTATGTTTTTGTTCCTATCAATAACTACTAAAAAAAATCATAAAAAATTACATTCCTTTTTAAGATACATTTTTCCATAATAGATTCAATGCATACAAAAATTCAGTTTCAAGACAACTAATATTTGTTTTTTTTGGTCAGGCAATATGGTATGTTTATTGCTAAATTAACTGTATTAAAATTCTGTAATGTTCAGTAGGTTAATATTATCAAAAAAGGCTGAATAACCCTGTTCTCTTTACGTGACATGCACATACTTTTATAATAGGCTAGAGGAGGAGATACACTTTGGAACCTATGTATTTATTTTCTGAAACTCACACTATAAACAAAAAAGAAAAGGTACAAACCACATTTCACCCTTAGCATCAAAGATTTACTAGTTAAAAAATAAAAATTCCAGTTCCCTAGCCAATGAAAGGAAGACTTCTAGCAATCTCTTTATTTGCACCTATTTCTGATTTATACAGTTTACAAACAGTATAGTATGACAATGAAGAAAAATTGTTCAGTTTTCTTCAGTAGCATTAAAAAGAGCCAAATGACAGATAAGATATATAATATTAATCTTCAGCATGTTTCTCAGCATAGGACACAATTATCTAGTGATGATCCATCCAACAATTAACATCATATATAAAAATGAGCTCTGCCCAACATCAAGAGGTTTTGTTTTATAATTACTAATTAAATAAAATATAAGAACTGAAAAATAAACATTTCAATCATAAAACTAAATCATAAATTATGCTTTTGATATAGATGTTCAAATATATATATACATTTGTACAGAAATCAAGTTTATAATTTACATCACTAATTCCAATCACGATTCATCAGTCTCTCTTAAAATATTCATGAGATTTTGTACACAGCATACACCAAAGAATTAAGAACTCACTAGGGACTTACTTTTTATTTGATTATAAAGCCCAAAGAAAGCTCATAAACTCATAGACCAGGTATGTCTTAAAACTCCATCCTAACATATTAGTCAGATATAAAGGAACACTTAATTGCAATCACCATCAAAAGATTCTTAATCCTTAAGGTTTGTTATTTAATATTAACTTAAACACTTTCCATAATTTGTTTACTAAAAAAAAAAAAAAATCGACAGTATTAAGACAGCATTATAAGCCAAGTGAAATATCAACCTGCTTAAGAAGTATACAAACTTTTCTTAAATGAAAATGCTTCAAAACAATTCAATAGCAGTTACCCTTGTTTTGGCAGAAAAAATTTGAAGATACACAGCTGTATTAACAATTTGTGGAAAATACATGTGATATAGAAATGCTAATGATCATTTTAGTAGAAAAGCACAAATAAGTAAAATCATATAGTACATAATGGGTGACACACCTGCAATAGAAAATTACCAAATCTCAGATAGTTGCTTCAGATAAAAAAATGAAATTAAGAGATTAACTTCTGAGGTATGAATATTAGTAGTAATAAATGCTTAGAAGAGACATAAATTATACAAAATATAATGACAAAAAAGTAACGTAAAAACGTTTTGACACTATAATTACACATTTGCCTAATGATAAAATGGTAAAAATGAGATTACCTTTATCTTGAACTTCTTTTGAGAAGCGCTCCCTTTCAATAGCTGATTCTCTCTCTATTCGCTCAATTTCAGCCAATGCATCCAATTCCACTTCATCATATATAGGTCCCTGTTGTGATACCTGTTGCTGATTCTGTACCACAGAAGTCTGGGGTTGTTTTGTAGCAACTGAAGTGTTCTGTTGTAAAACAGGCACTTGATTTGCTGGAAGGAATGCTGTTTGTTCTTGCTGCGACAAACACTGAGCAGCATTTAGTGGGCGGTTTATATCCTGTGGAGTAATGGGTGTTTTTGAAGTCTGTCCCGGGTACTGCACATTAAAAGGAATATCATTTTCTGAAACATTGCTATTTTCCATACCAGAAAGTATATCCTCTTGCTGGTCCATGTCTGAAGACCTTACACGAGAAAGTCTTAATGTAAGTTTAGTAGAGTCCTTGGATGGAGAACTAATTATATCATACATTGCAGCTTTCTCATTTTGCTCTTTTTCATCCTTGCCTAATTTCATTTTCTTTTGCTTCTTTTGTTTTCTTTCTGGAGAATCTAGCAAGATATCTGGTGGAACATCCCGAGGTGATGAACAAGGTAAAGTCTGCGACTGTAGGATTAAAGATGGTCTTGATCCTAGAAAAACAATTCAATGGAAATGAACAATTGTGCTAGTTTCACATTTTCTTACAGTGTGGTAGAAATACTAAATAAGTAATGATATAATAATGCTATAAAGAATATTAAGAAATTCTCTAATCCAAGCAACTTATTTACAAAAGATAAAAAGAAAGCCTAAAGACTTGTCCCACATAGCTGGTTGCTGGTAGATAACTGATCTAGGTTTGAATCTAAGTGTGAGTGTTCCATCTTTCAGAGCAGTATTATTTCTATTTTTGTGCCCATAAAGTATAAATACTTACCTTTAAAAGGATAAAAGTTTATTGTTTCTAAACACGATATAATACAAGTATTTGGACATGACCACCTGTCTGTATTCTTTCACAGATTATCTAGGAAAATGAATATATCCTAATGCGTGAAGTCAGAATATGTAAGACTTTGTCAAACTACACAAAAATAATAAATTAACCCTAGAGACTATATGCATACAAAGACTAATGGGTTGATAAAAAAAAAAGAAAATGGGAAATTCATCACTATTAGAGTCTTTGCTTACTTCAAACACTAGTAATAAAGTATTAATTTATAGCTTGAGGTGGTCTTCTCTTTTTCCCTCCTTTTTTTTTTTTGAGTTGGAGTCTCACTCTGTCACCCAGGCTGGAATGCAGTGGCATGCTCATGGCCACCGCAGCCTCGATCTGCTGGGCTCAGGTAATCTTTCCGCCTCAGCCTTCCAATCTCCCTCCACTTTACATTATTTACATACTCTCTAATCTTTTTTTTTATTAGAAAACTTCACAAGTCCAACAGGCTCAATAAAATACCTTGAACTCAGACTCTGTTAAATGAACCAATGCTATATGATGCAGGGAAGTGTTAAAAATAAGCCAAATCTGATGGAAAAAGTCTCCTAGTTAACAAGCTGTTAGGTGAAGAAAAAGAGCACAGATATACTTCAGAAGTAATCATATAATTGTGTCTGAATAATGTATATAATACATTTTTTATCGCTACACTATTTATAAAAAATTCTAAACCTTGCAGGAAATTGTAAAAATTGGTCAACATACAATTATTTACTGAAATAACTTAAACCTAGACCTGTCTTAAATTAAGCCCTTAGTGTTATTATAATTTTCCCATGATACACAAAGGTCAACTTTTAATTAACAATGTTAATATATTTTAAATGTTATATATAAAAATATAACTTTTAGCCGGGCTCAGTGACTCAGCCTGTAATTCCGTGCTTTGGGAGGCTGAGGTGAGTGGACTGCCTAAGCCCGTGGGTTCGAGACCCATCAGGGCAACTTGGCGAGACCTCATCTCTACAATAATTGAAAAATTAGCCGGGTATGGTAGCACATGCCTGTAGTTCCAGTCACTTGGAAGGCTGAGGCGGAAGGACCGCTGGAGCCCAGCAGGTCGAGGCTGTGGTGGCCGGGAGCGTGCTACTGCACTCCAGTCTGGGTGACAGAGTGAGAGTTCAACTCAGAAAAAACAAACAAACAAACAAACAAACAAAAAAACTTTTAGGAGAATACATCTGTTGAATAAAGTGAGATGTAGATGTAGCAACAATTTACCATAAACGTCAGTTTGAAGTTATATCAATCATTGTTTTGTTTTGTTTTGTTTTAGACTGAGCCTGTATGAGACAGTAAAAAAGAATGGAACACTTTGGATCACCGATTTTGTGTCAGGGTGTTTTACATACCAATATTTAAGTTTTATAACATTCTGGAGTACTATTATCACCATTTTGCAGAAAAGGAACATGAAGCTTATAGAGATTAAATTTGCCCAGGTCAAGCATGGAGGCTGAGACAGGAGGACTGCTTGAGCCCATGAGTTCAAGCCCAGCCTAGGCAACATAGCAAGACTTCTATCAAAAAAAAAATATTCTCCAGGTGTGGTGGCACACATCTGTGTTCCCAGCAACTCAGGAGGCTAAGGTGGAAGGACTGCCTGAGCCCAGGAAGATGAGGCTGAGGAAAACTGGGATGGCTCTACCTGCACTCTATCCTGTGTGATAGAAAGGGGATCTCGACCCCTCAAAGTAAATAAATAAATAAATAAAATGAAAAAAGAAAAAAAAAAATGTGCCCAAGGTTACGTAGCTAGCAAACTTGAAAAATTTAAAACAAGATTTGTCTATGTCTGAATTGTAATACACCATTATGTCTTCCTATTGAAATTTTATGTGGCAAATTATATACACTTTAAAATAAACATCAAATTCTAACAATTCACCTAAAAATCAAGTTAGGCTAACTGACAATGTGCTCAAAACTAGTTGGAAAATATGACAGGACTTGAGGTTTTTTTTTTTAAAGAAAGGTAGATTTATTAAAGGAAAGATACGTTGTGAAGGGCACAAAGGGCAGGACAACAGCGAGAATGTCTGCTGCCAGAACCTCAAGCTTTTGATGAATAATATATTCATGAGATTATTTGTTCTAAAGATTTCTGTTCCTTTCTAAAGTTATCAGTCAACCCACCTACACACATACCTACCAACCTACCTGATCTAGAGTTAAAAGAAAAGCAAGCTAGTTAGTTAGATCACCTTTCCCCTAATTATGTCTCCCCAGCTGTCTAAATGACTTCTCACTCTGACAACACTTGTGGGGTATGTACCCAACTTTGATGCCTAACCTACAAATAGATACTGGAAGATGTTCTGTCTTTCAGAAGCTGGGTTTTTACCCCTGGAAATTGATACAATTACAGAAATGACATGGCTATAAAAGCTCAGTTTTCACCTTATGAAAAGTGTCCCTGATAATCTGTGAAAAAAAAGATTTTTATCATATAAGGCAGATCTGAGGAAAAATATCTTTACTGTATATTTTAGACGGCTATAATTAGAAATTCTCTCTGTAACCCAGCACTTTTGGAGGCCAATGTGGGAGGACTGCTTGAGTCCAAGAGCTCAAGACCAACCTGGGCAACATAGCAAGACCTTGTCTCTACCCCAAAAAACCACAAAAATCAGTCAGGCATGGTGGTGTATGCCTGTAGTCCCAGTTACCCAAGATGCTGTGGGATTGCTCGAGCCCAGGAGGTAGAGGCTGTGGTGAGCTGTGACTGTGCCACTGTATTCAAGCCTGAATGACAGAGTGAAATCCGATGGGGGGAACCCATCATGGAGTAAGAAAATATACTACCAGCCAAACTGCAATTAATTATAAGCTAATTTTAAAAAGTAGAATACAGTATTCTCTTCCAATCAACTTTGGTTATTAAAATTATCAGACTATAATTTTAAGTATTTTTTTAAAAATAGCCCAATCTGGAATTACATTTACAATTTTGTGAATCTGTTACAGACAGAAGATCATGCAAGGTTCTTTGGGAATTTAAAGATAAACAAAATTAATGAACATAAAACAGTACAGAATAAGTTCTTTGAAAAAAATAAACTAGTGGCTATTTAAACTTAGATCTGGAAGAACAGAGAGGGTTTTAACAGGCAGAGGTGAAAGTAGATGTGAGAGATTTAAGAAGGTCATACAGAAAAGACTAGACTTACTACATGATTAAAGAGTTAAAAAAAGACTTTATAATGATTTAAAAATTTTAAGTAAAAATGATTCTGGACTGGAATAGCACTAGCAGAGCTGGGAATGGCAGAAAGAACAGTGAAAACACTTTTGAACATAAATTTTGAAATACCAGTTAGGTTTGAAGGAAGTTTTGTGTGGAAATGAAGAATTACAACCTTGGAGACAAGACTAGAGCCAAAAATTGATTTAGGAATTCTGTTCACAAAAGTAATCAATGTTGTTATCAAAACTGAGTACACACACACACACACACACATACACACACACACACACACACACACACAAAGTATAATGGAGGATGAAAAGTCTAATTATAGAAATCTTGAGAAATAGGAATAGAGCTAGGCTGGGTACAGCGGCTCACATCTGTAATTGCAGCACTATGGTAGGCTGAGGTAGAAGGGTTGCTTGAGGTCAGGAGTTTGAGACCAGTCTGGGCAACATAGTGAGAATGTCATCTCTACAAAAAATTTTAAAATTAGTTGGGCGAGGTAGCTCGTGCCTGTTAATGCCAGTTATTTGGGAAGCTGAAGTGGGAGCATTGCTTGAGTTCAGGAAGTTTGGGATTGCAGTAAATTATTATTATTATTATTATTTTTGAGTCAGAGTCTCACTCTGTCACCCAGACTGGAGTGCAGTGGCCGCTTTCGGCCACTGCAGCCTTGACCTGCTGGGCTCCAGTGATCCTTCCGCCTCAGCCTTTCAAGTAGCTGGAACTACAGGCGCGTGCTACCATGCCTGGCTAATTTTTCAATTATTGTAGAGATGAGGTCTCGCCAAGTTGCCTAGGCGGGTCTCAAACCCCGCGGGCTCAGGCAATCCACTCACCTCAGCCTCCCAAAGTGCTAGGATTACAGGCTGAGCCACCGAACCCAGCTTGCAGTAAGTTATGATCACACCGGTGCACTTCCTCCAGCCTAGGCAACAGAGTGAGCCCTGTTTAAACATACAAACAAATAAGAATAGAAGGTTGGGCTTGGTGGCGCAAACCTGCAATTCCAGCACTTTGGGAGGCTGAGGTGGGAGGACTGCACAGAAGTTTGAGATCACTCTAGGCAACATAGCAAGAATGGGTCTCTATAAAAACAACAACAACCAAAAAACCAAACAAACAAACAAAAAAAAACCTCACACTAATGAACCAGGCCTGGTGACGCACACCTGTAGTCTCAGCTACTCAAAAAGCTGAAAGGGAGGATTGCTTGAATCTAGTTCAAGGCTGCAATGAGCTGTGATCGTGCCACTGCACTCAGCCTAGGTGACAGGGTGAGATGTCAACAACAACAACAAAAGATCTAATGAAGAAAAAAAAGAAGTATCAATGAGAGAAGTAGGAGAAAAACAGGTGAGCTCAACACAAAGTAAGTTTTTTGCAAGGATGAAGAAGGCTGAAAAGTCTGGAAGGTTTTGGTTTGAAAAGTCTACTACTGGGACGGGAATTGGGGAGGGGTGGGGGGCATCCAAGGAGTGCTGTGCATGGGAAGGTGGCCCCTCAGTCCCCGTCCCAGGGTGGCCATGGGCATCAAGTGGCGGCCATCTGGGCTGTGGACCTCTCCCCCACCACAGGAGAGGGGAGAGGGCTGGGCCAGGCAATGCCCTTGTGCTCCTCCCCGCATAAAAAATAGAAAGGAAAAAAAAAGAAAAGAAAAGACTACTGGATTTATCAATGAGAATAATACCTGGAAGTATCTGATAATACTATCGATAGTTTACTGAGATTTAAAGAAAGTGGAAGAGGAATGAATCAAAGAATAGGGGCAGATTTAAATCCTCTAATCTAGATCAGATTTTTTTTTGGTTTTTTTTACAATGAAGGAAAAAAAAGTAACTTTTTGGTATCTGCTTTAAAAAGTTTCAGTTCTTTACTCAATTTGAGATATGAAATATACAGAAAGGAAAAAAAGAAATTTTATTTACAATAATACCTTTAGGAGTTCCATCACTTCCAGCAGGGGAACATACTGGCTGTGGAGACCTCATGGGAAAAGATGCAGCATTCCTCATTGTTGAAGAATCTCCATCCTAAGAATAAAGCAAAAAATTTATATGTTGAATGTTAGGAGAGACTTTTTAGAAATCTTAAAGAGAACCAATAAAAGACATAAATTACTGACAGGTAAAGTGTTGGAATTCAAAAGCATAATTCTTCTGCACTTTCCTGTTTTCTTCTTGGTATATCTTAGAAGAACTGAAACTGTATCCAAAAGAATCAACAGCCTAAGCATGGCAATGAATAAGAAAATCGGTATTACTAGTATGCTCCATTTTTGTTTGCCATTGTCTACAAAAGGAGCTATGACTACCCTACCAAGTTGTAAATGTCTTGAGGGCAGTGTTCACTGTCATCAGTGTTATCCTTAAACACATGCAGCTTACGTAAAACACAAGCAAATCAATAAAAAGACAAATTTCTACAATGTGGAATACTTTAATAATATCAAGGCAATGTTAAATTTCAAGAATAAACTTTGTACAAGTTTTGGAAGGAAAAAGAGCAAAGTACTAATAAATAAAGGCTCATTATTTAAGAAAATACTTTGATGTGACCAGGATTAACTTAAAATTGAAATTACAGTTCACTAAAAACTTACACCTCTAGACCAGGGGCCAAACAATATTTTCTATAAAAGGACAGATAGTAAATATTTTAGGTTTTGTGGGCCACATACGGTCTCTGTCACTTATTGTCCTTTTTTTGTTATTTGTTTTTGTTTGTTTAAATACCTTTTTAAAAATGTAAAAACCATTCTTACTTTGGGGATCAGGACACTGGCCGTAGTATACCAGTCCTGCTCTAGATTAACTGTGTAGGTGCAGGAACTGTGTTGTTCATGGCTAGATTCTCAATACCTAGTATAATCCTTGATATATGACAAATATAATTAAAATTGTGAAATGAAAATACTAGGTTATATCACAAATATTAGAACCATTTTATTACCTTAATGATAACTAATATATTACATACGTCACTACTTAGCCTGTGCACCATGTGTAGGTAGTCGTCACTTGAGCCATGTCTAGGATTATCAGCATGATGATTAGCTGAATTGCCAGACAACGGACCAGAAACTTTATTATCATGTATGTTTCTCAAACCACCTGCAACAATGGGACTTGATACCGATGCTGAAATTAATAAAAATAAAAAAAGTTTATACAAATAAACTGTGAAAATTATTAAAGAATAATAATTATACACAAAAATATCTTAAGTATACAGATATTACAAAGAATAATATAACAAAACACTCATGTACTGACTACTCAGTTTTATCAAATCTTAACATAATGTCAGATTCAGATCTATTTTTGAAAATAAGCAAAACATTACAGAATATCCATGTATTCCTCAACTCTACTTTCTTCCCCTACTCCCTAGAGATAAGCACTATTTTAACTTCCGTTTACTCTACCAATGTTTCTTTATATAAGGGGGAATCCCAAAAAAACCAAAATTTACTTATAAAAAAATTGTGTATTTATTCTTACATGTTTAAATTTCAGTCACCTCCAAAGTACTCTGCATTTGATGCAAGATACTTATCAAGTCACTTTTTCTACTGTTCAAGTTTCTGAACTTGTCAATTTTGATGTCTGAACTAGCTTACATTCCCATTAATAGTGTAGGACTGTTTCCCTTTTCCCTGCAACCATAACAACATTTTCATATACAATACTTTCATCAGCTCTAGATTACTTATAATACTTACACAATGCAAATGCTATGCAAATAGCTGTTGTACTATAATGCTTAGGGAATAATGACATGGAAAAAAGTCTGTATATGTGAATAGTTTCAATCCGACTTTGGTTGAATCCATGATGCAGAACCCATGGATATGGAGGACCAACTGTATCTACTTTTTTCTTACCAATTAAAACATAATTGTTCACTGGCTTAGTGCTAACATTAGAAGAAAGTCCATTTTAAAAAAAGGAGCTCTTAATTTCATAACTAAATATACTTAATTATATAATAACCTAATCTAAAAGTCAAAACGGTACTGCTTTTCACCTCCCAAATGATAAATGTAACATGTTTTTAACAATTCAAGCTGTATCTTTAAAAAATTTACTGAACAATAAGTATACAGTATTTTAGTTTGTGTTTGAAAAATTATATTTAAAACACTTGCTAAAAAATAGCTAATTAGGCACCCCAGTAATGTTATAAACAACTTTCTTACCTTGCTGCATCTGTGGATGTGTTGTGTAACTTGAAGGATGGGAATATGGCATGTATCCTGCAGGGCTTTGTGGGGCATATGGACTAGGCACTGGGCTATTTTGTTGTGGCATAAATCTATTCCCAGAGCTTGTCTGTGGTGGCACAAACCGGCTAAAACCCAAAACCCAAATAAAGAATATCAGGAAATTAAATAAACATGCTAGTTCTTGAAATTTCATTGTCATAAAATTCTCTAAACCCTAACTTATATATCATAACACTTATGCAAACAGAAAATATTTGCAAAATAATCAAATAACATCAAAATTATTCAATTTATAATGTAACAGTTGTACTAAACAGTTTGTAAAAACTGAGGTTATTCATTTACTCTGCTAACATATAAGTACCAATCTATTTAAGGTATACAAAAACATGCTCCCTAAAATAAATTCTACTCTATACATTTTCTTATTTATATCAAACAATTATTTTTATTTTATCTGCTTGTATGAAATCTGCTTGTATGAAATCAAGTTACTAAGATGGTAACTACTTGAACTAATGTATTAGACTATTTCCATAGACTACAATTTAAGGCAAATGGTCATGTAGACTATTTAAACACTCCAACTATTTAAAATATATATAATTTGCTATTATCTAAATGTATATATTATATGCACAAGCATATTTACCACAGAAGACAATATTTAATAAGTGCTATATATACATGTATTACCTGGAGGGGCTATGTGAGATAGTGGTTTGTTGATAATTGGAAGATGCAGGACTACTGTGCATGGAATTCTGAGAAAGTTTATACTGAGACATCATCATTCCTATGTAACACAAACATATTAAACATTATTTTTTTCTAAAAGTAAAACATCCTTTAAATAAATAAGTCATTCTTTCACAGACATTCAAAAAAATTTTTTTTGCGACCAATGTTTTCATTTTGAAGAGCAAAATACAGACATTGTAAAATTGTAATTTCAAGAACTAACAATACTATCAAAGCATCATTTTTCATATAACTAAGCCAGAACTGGAAATAGTGACTATTATTATTTTTAAATTTCACCTGCTTACTCAATCTTCTATTATTTAGTCTTAGAATTGAAAAGATATTTTAGAAACCATCCTATCTAACCTCTGACCTAATACTATACACTCCTTCTATAATAGGACATTGGATGATTTTAAAAAATTACATGGAATACTTTATCATATACATCTCCTGTGCTTGGGAACTTAATTTCACACAGCTACTTGTTGAATTGTGGTTCTGACCTATGTTTTAAAAAGTACTTCATTTACGGGCCCAAAGTTTGAACTCCTGCAATTTCTATCTGAAAGTCTTTTGAAGTAAAACAGAATGTACCTATTTTTTTCTTCCACAATAACTCTTTGTCACACAGAAAGGATTAACTGAATATTTGACTAATGAATAAAAACTTAAGAAAAGTTTTCAGATGTTCACATTTCAAGTTAGACATTATTCTTTAATTGTTACCTAAATGGTATTTTGTTATATAGAAGATACAGAAAAATTCATTTAGAAATTTAAAAATCAGAGATAAAAAGTTATGGTTAATCTTGAATTTTCTTATGATTTTTATTGCCAATCTTTTTTTGAGAGTTGCAAGCCTCAAAATATATTCCCAAATTTCATTTCCTGCTGTTGATTAAAAAAAGGGCCTTTCACCAGAAATATTCAAACAGAAGTTTATTTGCTAGGAATACTACTAAAGGGACTGTAGCTCTAAAGTCAGTGGCTAATTGTGCACAGTGGCTTATGCCTATAATCCCAGCACTTTGGGAGGCAGAGGCAAGAGGACTGCATGAGCTCTGGGGTTCAAGACTGGCGTGGAAATTGGGGAGAACCCATTCCCACAATAAATAAAAAATAAGCTGGTCGGGGTGGTGCGTGCCTATAGCCCCTTCTACTCAGGAGGCTGAGGCGGAAGGAGCACAAGATCCCAGCAGATCTGGGCTGCAACAGCCATGAACAAGCACTCAGCCTAGGTGACAGAGTGAGACTCTGACCAAAAAAAAAGGGCAGTGGCTAATTTGGGTTCAAAATCATCTCTAAATCTATCACTGACTGTGTTTTCTTAGGTATGTAATTCAAATATCAGCTTCTAAGCTTTCTTTCTTTTTTTGGTGATTTTTTTTTAATTATTTTGAATTCAGGGATTACACATGAGTGCTTGCTATATGATATTGTATAGTTCTGAGCTTTTTTATTCAACTCGAGCTCAGTACAAAACTGTTTTGTTACATAGCTTCATAATTTAATTACTATGATTACTGTTGCTGGACTTTTTTTTTCTTTTTTAAAGGAAGGCAGCACTCCATGAGATGAGAGTTAAGAAAATTTTCCCCCTGAAATAAGAGTTGTTACTGGGAAAATTGAAATAGTTTGAAAGCAATGGCTTTCTAAACAAAAGGGGTAAAAACAAAATTCTAATAGTTCTTTCTGATTTAGTTCTAAGTGCCAAAGAACTATGATTTAAGTAATCAGTATATTAAATTTTCTCCCATGTGATTCATATTTACAATTAGCAACCAAAAGAATCAAATTTTTATATTTTAAAGTAAAATACCACCAAGAAAATGCTCTTTAAAAAAAGTCACATGTAATTAAGCAGTTAAATTTAAATGCTATTTTATGTTTTTACAAAATAGGATAC
The DNA here is from genome assembly GCF_000164805.1 of Carlito syrichta. Taxonomy (NCBI): domain Eukaryota; kingdom Metazoa; phylum Chordata; class Mammalia; order Primates; family Tarsiidae; genus Carlito; species Carlito syrichta. The sequence continues at coordinate 252,105 of NW_007245969.1, forward strand.
ATAGAAATAAAATTATTTTAGAGTAAAAAATGAGTATGTATAATATAAAACATAAAATATGTGACTAAAAGGTGATTCTCTAAAAGTTTTTATTAGAGTGATTTACCATCCAAATTAAATACTCAAAAATATAAGTTATAAAAATGTAGTGTGACTAGTCCCGGAAGACTTTCTTTATCCAAAATCTACTCACATTCTCCTAAACTTAAGTTTACTCTATTGTCTTTCTTCCAGTCAATTATCTGTATATTTTCTTTAAATTCCAATACTGTTCCAGAAAGCATTCATAACTCTAGTTTCTTTTTACCATACCTGTCTTTTACTATTGCAATCAAGTTTATTAGTTCTGATTAAGACACAGTCCTGCCCTTCCTACTTGCCTTCAACTTGTTAAAAGGTAAGTTGGGCAGACACATTCCCATGGCTGTATTTTGGGAAATGAATAATAACTATGAAATTGACTTAAAAATACAATTCAAACACAAATATATAAAATCAGCAAAACAATACTATTTAGAGGGAAGGGAATGGGGAGATTCATGGAGGCTGCCAATAAGTAAACCAGAATGAATTTGGCAAAATTCTTAAGTACAGTTTAATCAGTTAAATAAGTTGGACCTTTCTGAGTTGTCTAAACCATTCCTTCCCTGACTTTTAATCCTGAGAGACAAGTAAGTCCTTGGGCTCGCCAAATTCAGTAAGCTTCAGAACAGAACAATAATCTTAATCCAAAAGTACTCCCTGAGTATCTAAAAATTGTATTTGTGTCGGATGTAATATTTTTATGATTTTATAATAGTTATTATAAATCCATTTTTCTTTAATAATATTATAAACCAATTTTTCTGTACTAAGGCAACAGGAGTGCTAAATCAATTAATTAGATAACTGTGTATATAATTATAATCAATACTACAACTAATACTAGCTATAATTACTTGTATATTTGATGCATGTTCAAAAGTTTTGCAAATATTTATTTGACTAATGAAAGACTTATTACTAATCAATTCTATGATTTTCTAAAACAAAAAATAAATTCTAAGGCTCTTTGACTTAGTAAACTAATACATTCCAAAATACTTAACAAAATACACTTAAAACTTTGTTTAATTCCCAAGGAATTTAGTAACATATTAAACTATAAAAATATTATTGACTTAGTTTCCTTCTTGTTTTTAGCTTGATTCAAAGAATAAATGTTCCTGATCATAGGCTAGCTTGTTAAAGAAGACACTTAGATTTACTTATGTGTAAAAACAAGTTCTGATATGGCACCCATTAAAAATATATAATAAAATTAAATTATTAAGAACCTTACCACTTTGTACATATCTGTTCTGCATGCTTTTCTCCCTGAAAACGTTAGGACTCCTTGCCAGGACGGCCTGCAACAAGACTGGTATGTCACCTTCTGGATCATCACTGCCAAGGTTATCTTTCAACTCACTGGCATTAAAAAGATAAATATCAGAGGTTAAAATAGTGATTGTTTTATTAGAAAGACTTATGGCATAAAATAAACCACATAACTATGTCCAACAATACGGATTTTCAGAGATGCTAACCCTGAAAGAAACAGAATTATCAAAAATGACAGAAATTCTTCTAAGGACAATCTTTTTTTTTTTTCAATTTATTTTTCACAGGGAAAAAAAGCCCAAAATAATATTTTATTGAACTGTGAGTTTATTTAAGAATGCTCAAATTAACTTTAACACAGAAAATAAACACTATATTCAAAACTACTAAAAATAATGGAAGGATAGAAATATTGGTATTTGGGATTTTGAAATATATTTTCTTACATCTGAAATATGTATGAGTCTGACTTTCTGGGAATGTTCTCCAAATAAAATACTGTTACGCACTAATTAAGACAAGATCCATAGGTCATATATCTTACATTGTTTTTGCAAATAAAATCAAACAAGTGACTTAGAAGCAATTTTCAATAATTTCAAAGTAAGCAGCAAATTACAGTCACAACTATGGAAGGTGATGATAAAATTAAGTATAGGTATTATTTTTAGCAGAGCGTGGTGGCTCACGCCTATAATCCCAACACTTTGGGAGGCGGAGACAAGAGGATTGCCTGAGCCCAGAGTTTTGAGACCAACCAGGGCAATTTGGCGAGACTTTGTCTCTACAATAAATAAATTAAAAAATTAGCCAGGAATAGTGGTGTGCGCCTGTAGCTCCAACTACTTGGAAGGCTGAGGTGGAAAGATTGTCTGAGCCCAGCAGGTTGAGGCTGTGAGTGTGCCACTGCACTCTAGCCTGGGTGACAGAGTGAGGCTCCAACTCAAAAAAAAAAAAAAAAAATTTAAGTATAGGCATTATTTTTAATATTACATTCTACATGTCACTGTTTTACTCATTGGCTCTAATAATAAAGACCTATAAAGATGATGTCCAATAAGACTCAATAAATTTCTGACAGCAATATTTAAGGAGCTCTCCACAAAATAATATCCTATTTGTATATTGCTATTTCCCTTACCTTTTTATATATTTGGTGAAAATTGCTGAATATGTATAGGCATAAGAAGTGATGTAACATTTAGACGCTGTTACTTTTTTTTTTTTTTTTTTGAGTTGGAGTTTCTCTCCGTCGCTCAGGCTGGAGTGCAGTGGCACACTCGGGCCACCCCAGCATCGACCAGCTGGGCTCAGGCGATCTTTCTGCCTCAGCCTTCCAAGTAGCCGGAACTATAGGTGCACACTACCAAGCCCAGCAAATTTTTTGATTTATTGTAGAGATGAGGTCTCGCCAAGTTGTCCAGACTGTTCTTGAACCCGTGGGCTTAGGCAATTCCCTCAGTTCGGCCTCCCAAAGTGCTGGGATTACAGGCTGAGCCACTGCACCCAGCCAACACTGTTACATTTTTAAAACTAGCAGCATAGTCCATAGTCTCCGGGAATTTTAAATACTCTAGCAATATCAGGAAAAAGGGATATAGTTTCATGAGCAACTTTAGATCACTACACAGATGATACATCCCAAGATCATTTGAAAAGAGTTGAGAAGATCTCCAGAGAGTGACACAGGTGAGAATTGTTGTCCAAGCTATGAATTATTTAAATCTCATTAATCTCTTATTACAGTTAGACTACATTCTCACTTGGATGTTGATGTATTTTAAAAATAAACTATGCATCTAAAATTTTTTGAAATATAAAGTTAAACCAGAAATACTGATTCTTTTAGTAAGGACAAAAGTTTCCACTTTATATTAGATGCAAAACTGACTATACTTACATGTGATCTGTTGATACCTGGTTGAGGCTATGAACAAGCTGTGAAACCAAATTGTCATCCCTACAGGCCAGAAGACAGTTAACCTCTTCTGCTATTCGTGTATTAAAGAGAAGGCTCTTCGTAGTTGTAGCAGGTAAAGGAGATGGAAGAGGCAGCTGGTTCAGGACTATTTGGAATAAAATTAGATTATTAGAAACATTGCAAAAAGTCTCTTTAGTATTTGTGTATATTTTGAGATTAAAAATAAGTAATAAATATCAATGTCATAGATTATTAAAAAGCATTTTTCCTCTCCCCAGCAAATCTCCATCAGCCCTATAAAACTCCCCAATTACCACTTGGACTATAATACATTATAAAGTATAATAATAAGAATAAAGTTCAGCTCTAAGAATAAAGTTCAGCTCCTTTGCATTCATGCTTACTTCTCATTTCTTAAATTTTTATTAACTTAGCAAATGACTGGTCAAAAGGATAAGGTTAAAAATAAAAATAAAATAAAACTGGAAAAAAAAAAACAACGAAGTAACTTCCAAGATAGCAATTCAATAATTTCATTTATTTTTGCTTACAAAATTTATCAGAATCACTAGCACTCTCACACAAATAAACCAAATAACAATACCTGATTTGTCATAAGACAGGCAAGTAATATATTTTTTAAAAGTTTAAGTACATACAAAAATAAATGGCTCACTTTAGCAGGAGAGCATAGAATAAGATTCTGTAAGAATATCTAAATAATTCATCTAAATTATAAATTCCTAAATAATTTTCTTCTCTTCTAATAGGAAACAAAAAAACATAAATGTTTTACAGTAGCTTAAATTCAGCTGTTTAATGTCTCTTCATCTAATGGAAATTTGTTCATTTGTCTAAACTAAGGTTCAAGAAAGCTAACTAAAATGTCTTTGTTCTTGGCTTAATTTCTAATCACTTATATAGTATAATCATCATGTTGCTCAGCCCCAGTAGATAATAACTTATTTTTCATTAATAAAAAACACAGAAAACACTTAATAAACAGGGCTTATGGGAAAGACAAACTTAAAATATGAGGTATAGCTAAGATGACAGGTAGAAAAACCAAAATAAAATTTCTTGTAGTATATCTGATTTTGTACTCCTATACAATGTACCAGAATTTATGCCCCACCTGCAACAAAGTAAAAATAAAAACTAAAGCCAGTTTCAGAAAGTTTTCTCACCTGAGTCATGCTAACCCAACCAGCTACAAGCATTTTCTTGTTAAGTTAGACCTCATAAACTAGTCATGCTCATTTGCTAAGCTCAAAGCTGTAGGCTGTTATGTATGTATATTATCCCATGAAAACAACTGGAAATTAAAGTAAAACATAACAAAACCCAGAGAAAATAGTATGTGGAGGATACTGAATATGGACATAAAGATTTCTTGAAGATATTTTCACTTAGCTCCTTTATTATGAAGTCCAAACTCTTGCACAATGCTATATAAAGAAAAACATGCCATCTTTGCAACTTATTACGCTTCTCTCTCATATATTTCTCTTTATTTATTCAGATAGGATGACCTACATTGTGGGTAGCTTTTTGTATGATTTCCGAAGGACTAAGAATTATAGTTATAAGGGCCCACCAAAAGAATTAATTGCTAAAAAGTTATGCTATATTAAACAAATCTCAAAAGATTGGCAATGTTCTTTAAACTTAAGTATTCAGAGTAAAATAGGCTGCTAGTATCTACAACAAACTCCAACAGATTACTACACATGACATCCAAAATAAACATCATTAAAAAGTTAGATAAATTGAGCTGTCAAATTTTTTTCTTTGAAGGGCAATTTCTATAGTTCACTGTTTCTATACGTGCTTTTTGTTAAAAGCCTAAGATAATATTTCTAACAGTCTCTCGAAAACTCATTAACATAGAGTAAAAAATAAATTAATCAAACTTACGGTCTGTGAGACTAGCAATCCCCGCAAGAGTAGTGATGGGGACATGGGGCATATCCCCATTCATCCTGAAGTTCTGGAATGGTGTTGCCTATAAAAGTACTTAGTTCAGGTGCCAGCTGTCATTACTTCCCATTTCCCAAACACTGTAACACAAAAAAACCCAGACAATTATTTGTAGAAATATGTCAAATGTACTACTACCAGGAAAATTCTGAATCCACTTTTGTTTTTTCAACCTATGTAACAATAATAGTTATTATCTGTACACCATATGTTAAGTCATGCAAAGTGCTCTGCACACATTAACTCATTTAGTCCTCACAACAACCCAATAAGGTACATACTATTATTTTCTGCATTTTACTGATGAGGAAATTAGTTTACCGTGAGTTTAAAATAACTAGAGGAAGACAGGCTCGGTGGCTCAGCCTGTAATCCTGCGTCTTTGGGAGGCTGAGGTGAGTGGATTGCCTGAGCCCGTGGGTTCGAGATCCGCCTGGGCAACTTGGTGAGACCTCATCTCTACAATAAATCAATAAAACTAGCTGGGCGTGGTAGCGCGCACCTGTAGTTCCAGCTACTTGGAAGGCTGAGGTGGAAGGATCGCTGGAGCCCAGCAGGTCGAGGCTGCGGTGGCCGGGAGCGGCCACTGCACTCCAGTCTGGGTGATAGAGTGAGACTCCAACTCAAAAAATAAATAAAATAAATAAAATAAAATAAAATAAAATAAAATAAAATAACTAGAGGAGCAAATATGTATTAGAATCCAAGCAGTCTGGTTCCAGAGTCTGTTTCTTAACCACTAGGTTGTACTGCTAGACAGGAATATTCAATCAAACTTCACAAACACTATAATTCATTTTCACATTATAAGCATATTAGCAATTTAACTTCACAATCTAGCTTCAACTTGCCTTTCTAGCTATATCTCATCACTCTCCTTACATAAACCACCCTCTCCAACCCAGTTGATCTGGATCAAAATTCTCCCATATATACCTTGTGTTTTCCCACCTTTATGTATTTCCTTAAGACATTCTCTTTACCTAGAAAGCCCATTTCTACTTTGGCCCAAATCCTATAATTCCTCAAGATTCAGGGCAAGTTTCCACTACTTCATGAATCCTCAAATTCATTCAAAAGCCATCTATCTACCTTAAACTACTCTGAACTTGTGACATTTATTGCCCAATATTCTTTTGATAAATAATTATATATTTTTTGGTGATATCTTTTGAAACTTGTTTTGTTTCATTCTTAACATTGAATGACTTAACATTCATGTATCTACCCTGTATTTCCTACTATCACCGAATGCTTCTTATAATAAATCACATAATCAATATGCAATCACATAAAGGACAGAAAAAGGCATGTGCTAACATTGCTAATGCTCCCATATAAATGACTTAATTAGCTTATATGTTCAGTACTTATCATGATGTAATTCTCTCTCTTTACATACACACACACAGTAAAACTGCTGAACAACTTGTCTGTTCTTCTGTTCAATGTCCTCAAATGTTTCTCATCTTAGTTTCAACATATGACTTATAAACATTTATCTTTCCTTCAATAGTATTTGTGTATTTCCTCTTTAAAGTAGATATTTTAATGATGTACACTTTAATCAAAGACATGCTTTTATTAAATTACTTTATAAGTCAATCTGCAAACAGAAGCCTACCCAACATCAACTAAGTTATAGGGCTAACATAGAACACTGAATTGTAGGTTCCAGTTTAAATTAGCTGAAGTGTTTCCGTTTGATGCTGTATTTGCTACTCAGTTACTTTTAAGAGAATCTCAGTTGAGCAGTAAACGTCAAAACACTGAAATGATGTAATACTAATAACTTTCTATACTCATGTGTCTTAATACAGATTTGCAAATAAGATTTGTTTCAATGTAGAAGTGTACAGGTAGTTAAAATTAAGAATTTTCTCTTTCCCCATTTTTGAAAGTAAATTTAAGACTTTGATCAAAGGCACATAAAACATATGTATAGTTTAACAAAGTTAGAAAGTTAAGTATCCATAGAACCACCATCCAGGTTAGCACCCAAGTTCCTTCTAGAGTTAATGGCTAACCTGCCTTTTTGCTAATACTTTTCTCTTTTTTCTTTACAGTTTAATGACCTTTATATGTACACGCTTTATTAATAGCCAGCTAAGAGAAAAAAACACTACTTTCTTTTGATGAATGACTGACATAAAATTTACTGGCAGAAGGCCACTGAAAGGAAATGGCACATGAAATAGTATAGACAAAATATACTTCTGGTTATTCTATATTTGTCCATTTGCTACATTGTATACTTTACTCTTTGAAGTTATTGATAATTTGATTCTTTAGCAATCACTAAAGAAATTTAATGCAATATTTTAAATTTAGCAGCCACATTAAGCATTTAAAAATCTATTTGAATTTAAAAACTTCTGAAAGAGACTACCAAAGTACAATGAATTTTTTGTAAGTTTATGCTAATAAGAAAGTTCCAACTTATGTTTAGTAAATAATGGAAAGAAATAACTGAATGTAAATTACTTACAGAACATCACAAAATGCCTTGTTATTAATATACCACTACATGTATACTACCACATTCAAACAGATTAAGTAATAAGTGACTGTGCTTATTTTTTTTTTTTTGAGTTGGAGTCTCCCTTGGTTGCCCAGACTGGAGGGCAGTGGCCGCTCCCAGCCACAGCAGCCTCAACCTGCTGGGCTCCGGCGATCCTTCCGCCTCAGCCTTCCGAGTAGCTGGAATTACAGACATGCGCCACCACGCCCAGCTGATTTTTTAATTTATTGTAGAGATGAGGTCTCACTGCCCAGGCGGGTCTCGAATCCGCGGGCTCAGGCAATCCACTCACCTCAGCCTCCCAAAGGCGCGGGATTACAGGCTGAGCCACCGAGCCCGGCTGACTGTGCTTATTAATTATTTAATTGGAGGATAGAAATCTGTAAAGAATAATATGCTAAAGAGTTCTACTATATGCTACATGAGTATTTTATTTCTCTAAGTACCAGGGATAAGTAACATGTAGAGCAAATCCAATCCCAGACTAGGGGTTTTAGCCTTAAAATAACTTATGTTATTTAGTTACCACATATGAACTAGAAGATTAATAAACCTAACCACAAAACTGTGCTTTTCTTAGTGATGTAAAAAGGCATTTGAATACTTTGATATCAGCTAAAAACTGGAAGTAAAATGGAATGGGGAGGGGAACAAAAGTACTTATTTGGTTTAAACTATTTTAACTCTATGTAGGGAGATGACAACTGACAAAAATATTTGTACCTCACTGCTGAACCACAGCTAATTCCACTGGAATCCAAGATTTTAAAGAAGAGCAGAAGAATTTGGTAGAAATGAACTTACAATTTTAGCTAAAATCATAGCTTTTAATGACTATAAATAATCTGTGGAAGTGTTGCTATTTTATGTTAAAAGGTGACCAGGGTTCATCAAGAAATAACATCCCCAGAATTCTAAAAATGAACACATACTATTAATTAACTAGATATGACATTTCTGGCTCTGTGTTAATGTTTTGGTCTGCTTAGTTCTGTGAAAGTACATTGTTTTTTTGTGAAACTGAAGCTGACATATGTCCAAAAAGAAATGGCAAACAAATGGTAAAAAGATTTGAATGACTGCTTTAGAGCTGCCACTTATTTATAATCTGTGACTGTTGACCGATTAGTAGATTATAAAATACATTTAGTGGGCTAAGATTGTCATTGAAAGGGACAGAGGGAATAGAAATATAAGGGTACTCTGCATAGTGCTTTGTGAGTCTAGGTAAAATGTCTTTCAAATTGTAGGTAACCAGCAAAGCAATGAGAGCTGCTGATTTGAAAAAAATAGAATGAGGAAAGTAGCCCACTTCATAAGTGGTGATGAGAATAAAATAAAATAATGTGTTTAAATTATTTGACATACTACCTGGCACATAGTAAAAGATCCAGAAAATTAACAGCAATACTAAACAGATTTGGGAGAAAAGAGGAAGAACATAGGCAAATGAGGAAAAAAGAGTCTTTTCAATACAAACAATCCTTACTTATATAATAGATCTATTATAAATTATTTGACACTTCAGTATATATATCACCATAGTATTACAAATGATAGTTACAGTCTTGGGCCTGCTCACCTACTTACTTAGATAATAAGATAGCAGAAATAAATACTGGTAATAGAAAGTAGAAAAAAATATATTTTAATACTAAGAACTAAATCAAACAAAATATACTGAGTGAGAAATCATTTATACACAAATTCTAAGAATGGTTTGAGGTTTAATTAAAAGAATGCTCAATTAGTAGAAGATTTAGTAAATTCTCAAGCTAGTCCATTATATAACAAGTCTGAAGGGAATTTTGAAGCACTTGAGAAGATTTTTTTTTTGAGTTGGAGTCTCACTCTGTCACCCAGACTGGAGTGCAGTGGCTGCTCCCAGCCACTGAAGCCCTGACTCGCTAGGCTCCAGCGATCCTTCCGCCTCAGCCTTCCAAGTGCTGGAACTACAGGATGCACTACCACGCCCGGCTAATTTTTGATTTATTGTAGAGATGAGGTCTCGCCAAGTTGTCCAGGAGGGTCTCGAACCCATGGGCTCTCACCTCAGTCTTCCAAAGGTGCGGGATTACAGGCTGAGCCACCGAGCCCGGCTTCTTGCCAAGACTTTAAAGATCCTAGTTCTTTGTTCATTTAATTCCCCCTCAAAATGTCTGAATCCCTCATGCAAAAAAATGCAAACAAAATAGTGTTGGTAGAAGTTATAAGAATATTAAAATTGGAATAGATTTGGAATCAAAGGAACTTTTATAAACTTTTCTGGAGGGTCACTTTACACTCTATAGTCAGTGCCTTAAGAAATCTATATACTAGGAAAACTGGCTGACCACATGCAGAAGATTAAAACAAGACCCCTACCTATCTATCACCTTACACAAAAATCAACTCTAAATGGACCAAGGACCTAAACGTAACACCTCAAACTATAAGAACCTTAGAAAACGCAGGAGACATCCTTATGGATGTTGGAATTGGCAACCAATTCCTGATCAAAACTCCAGGTGACCACGCCATAAGAGATAAGATAGACAAGTGGGACCTCTTCAAACTGAAAAACTTCTGCAAAGCCTAAGAAACCATTGAGAGAGCAAGGAGACAGCCCACAGACTGGGAAAAAATATTTGCCAACTGTATTTTGATAAAGGTCTAACATCTAAGTGCCGAAGAGAAAAAACCAAACAGCCCCATTACAAACTGGGCAAACGATATGAATAGACATTTCTCAAAAGACATACGAGCAGCCAACAGATACATGAAAAAATACTCAGCCTCACTAGTCATCAAAGAAATGCAAATTAAAACCACACTGAGATACCACCTAACTCCAGTCAGGATGGGCATCATCAATAACTCAAAAAACAACAGATTCTGGAGAGGATGCGGCAAAAAGGGAATACTTCTACACCTCTGGTGGGAGTGTAAACTAGTATAGCCTCTATGGAAAACGGTGTGGCGATTCCTAAAAGATCTAAAAATCTACCTCCCATATGTCCCGTTACTGGGAATATACCTGGAGGAACCCAAATCATTCTATGAAAAAACTTGCATATACATGTTTATTACAGCATTATTCACAATAACAAAAACATGAAACCAACCGTGCTGCCCACTGAAAGAGGACTGGATAAAAAACAAATGTGATACATATACATAATGGAATATTACACAGCCACAAAGAAGGGCAAATTTATGAACTTCTAGCACAGAAATAACGTACCAAGTATTACATGTTCTCACTCATAAGCGGACCTTGAACAACTATCATAATACATAAGAAAGGGATTGGTGCCGGGCTCGGTGGCTCAGCCTATAATCCTGCGTCTTTGGGAGGCTGAGGTGAGTGGATTGTTTGAGCCCGTGGGTTCGAGACCCGCCTGGGCAGCGAGACCTCATCTCTACAATAAATCAAAAAATCAGCCGGGCGTGGTAGCGCATGCCTGTAATTCCGGCTACTTGGAAGGCTGAGGCGGAAGGATCGCTGGAGCCCAGCAGGTCGAAGCTGCGGTGGCCGGAAGCGGCCACTGCACTCCAGTCTGGGCGACAGAGTGAGACTTCAACCCCCCCAAAAAAAAAAAAGAAAGAAAGGGATTGGCAGTAGTGGGAAACTGCCAAGGTAGGGCGGGGTCGGGATTGGCAGCAGTGGGAAACTGCGGGGGGAATGGGGGGAAGCCCACACCTCATCAGCAAGGGTACCTGCATAACGAACATTTGTATATCTAACTCTGAATTGTACTCCACATATTTAAAATTAAAAATTAAAAAAAGAAATGTGTATAATTTTGTCTCAACTTTTTCACTTTTAGAAATACAGCCCAAAGAAATGATAAACATGCTAAAACTGTATGCACAGAGATATTGCCACAACGTTTTACTGCATTTTACTGGTAAAAAAGTTAGAAATGATAACTAATGTTTACTGAGCACCTACTACATAACAAAAATGGTTATAAACACTTTAATGTTTTTTCATTTAACCCTTATATGACCCTGAGGTACTAATATTCCAGTTATATTTTATAAGGAATCTGATAATACAGAGAAGATAAGTAATTTGCTTAAGGCTATATAGCAGGAGTAAAACTCAGGCTATCTGGTACATGAAGATTTTACATAAACTAAAATGTATAACCATATTATTAATTTAAGAATATTAGGATAACAAATGATGTTGCATCCATGAGAGATTACTATGTACCAATTAAAATCATGCCATACAATTAATATAGTCACAATACATAGCCACAATACATGGGCTATGTGTGCTTGAACCCAAACTCTTCCACTAACTATGTAACCTTGGGCAAATGACTTGCATCTCAGTGTCTTCATCTCTGAAATAAAAGGTAGGCTATTATCATTATTTTTAATTTTTTTTTTTAATTGGGGTTGTTGCTCAGGCTGGAGTGCGGTGGCACAATTGTAGCTTACTGCAGCCTTGAATTATTAGACTCAGGTAATCCTCCTGTCTCAGCCTCCCAAGTATAGCTAGGACTATACTTTCCTGGCTAATTTTTTGATTTTTTTCAGGGGGGACGGTGGTAGAGATGACATCTCACTACGTTGCCTAGGGTAGTCTCAAATTCCAGGGCTCAAGCAATTCTCCTGACTTGGACTTCCAAAGTGCTGGGATTACAGACATAAGCCACTGTACTTGTGAGGATGAAATGAGTTAAAGTATAAAGTTTTTGGGACTGTGCTGGGGATTTAGTAAGTGTTCACTAAATGTGAACTTCTAAAAAAACTTTAAAAATAATAAATGTGAGTTTCTATTTATTATATACTTTTCTGTGTCTTGATTTTGCCATGTATGTTATCTCAGGAATCTTCCCCATGTGCAGACCTGCCTATTTTTTCTAACATTATTGTACAGGTTTATTGAAATGGCAATTTAAATGAATGCTAGTCAGTATACTATACCATCTGACACTAAAGTTAGGTGACTATGGCTTTATGGAGTTAGACACCTTACTTTATAACCACATTTAGTATGTGATTCATATTTCTATGGCACTTCTTCTTACTTTCTTCTTAATCTTAACTATAAAACAGGAAGCAAAATTCACTTTAAAGAAAATAAGTTTTGGACATAAGATTGCAATGAGAAAGCAAACACTTGAGTACTTTTTATGCTAGGTTTATAACCTTTAGTCTCAAAATTTACATAATGACATTTAAACAAATCTAAACAAGCACAAACTCCTTTTTTTTTAAACATTTTCTTCAGAAAATTTTGTTTTATCTTTTTTTTAACCATAACTTTAGCATTTTGCTTTTATTCTGCTTAATAGTTAATTATTTAAAGTGCCATACTAGGTTAGAGTAATAGTTCATTCAACAACATAAGTATCCCTTAAGTTATAAATGGTACCAAAAACAACACACAATGTTTCCATAGTATTTAGCCATTCATAATGATCATCAATTAACATTTGTTTTGTGTCATTAGTCAGACACTATGCTAGACAAGATAGAAATATCCTCTATCCCTCAAAATTTGAGTTTGGCCACAGAATATTGCAAGAGAGAATACATATTCCAGAGGGAGAAAACGGTGGATTAAAATCTAAACCACTTTTTTCCATGACTAATTCATATTTTAATCTCTCCAAAAATTGGCATCAGATTTACTTAAAATGGAAAACAATGGCAAAGATTCTTAAAATTCATGAAAATATATAAAAGTTATATTCCTAACTGAAAGTATCAGTGCACAGTACACACCCATTTTTGTTTAAAATTCGTTTTTTATACAAATGATAGTTTCATCATGAAAAAAGGTCCTAAATATATATATATATTCTTAAAACTTTAACAATGATTAGGAGTGGGATGCATGCTGAGATTTCCCAAAATGGGAGAATTCCCATTTTGGTGGTATTTACACCTCAACTCCTTTACTTAGGATTACTTTATAATTCAGAAAAACCAACAATACAAGCTATGATTTAAAAAATGAGTCTTCTAACAGTTGCTGCTATATGTACATAGATTTCTCTGAATAATTATCTATGAAACTATGTCAAGCATCTTCTACAACTTCTACACGATGGCCCTTTACTAGGTGCTAATATGCAAGGTATATTTATAAACACTTTGGTCTGAGCATATGGTCAGAAAGGTAAACTGGAGCCTGCAAAGGAGTTTGTTATATAATGATATCTTTTTCTATATCCTTGATTTAAGCAAACTTAAGATTTCAGTTCAACTAATGTAATAATGATAAGGAAGATAAAGTTGGGGGGTTGGGAGAGAATGGAGGCAGAAAGTTCTGATAGGAGAATACTGCAGTATTGACATGTAATGATAGTCTGATATTGGAATTGTTCAGATTAAAATGCCAATGTAACACCTAGTTGGAGATGTCTAAAATAGGAAATTGGAAGTTCAGGATCTGACAAAAGTGTTTCAAACTACAGATACAGTTACAGAAGTGATTTATAGGTGTTGACAGCAATTAAATTACAGTAACAGATGAGATAAGGCAAGAATTAAGGTAATGCTGTATGGGGAAATTTTTTTAGCACTTCTTATACGCCAGACTTTTACACATCCTTTTCCTTAATCCTTCTAATATCAGAAGGTTGTAAAGTTATCTCTGGCCGGGCTTGGTGGCTCGGCCTTTAATCCCAGCACTTTGGGAGGCCGAGGTGACTGGACTGCCTGAGCCTGCGGGTTCAAGACCAGCCCAGGCAACTTGGCAAGACCTTATCTCTACAATAAAATAAAAAATAGCCAGATGTGATACAGCGTGTCTGTAGTTCTGGCTACTCCAAAGGCTGAGACAGAAGGATCGCTGGAGCCCAGGAGGTCGACACCAGGGTGACTGTGAGCGTGCGTGCCACTCCACTCCTGCCTGAGTGAAGGAGACGCCAATTCAAAATAAAAATAAAAAAAGATTATCTCTATCTCACAGATGCAAAAATTAAGTCTCAGAGTCTAAATTCTTTGTCTACCACTAAACAGATATCACATGACAGAACTGGGATTTAAACTCAGGTGTTTCTGTTTTAAAAAATTATTATGTATTTATTTTTAATTATAAAGATGTGGGGTACAATTCATGGTAAGGTATACAAACACTGATTATGCAGGTACCCTTGTTGATGAGGTATGACCCTCCCTCCCCTAGCAGTTTCCCTCAACTGCCAATCCCACTCCTCCTCTCCTGACAATTTCCCATTACTGCCAAACGCTTTCTTAGGGTATTATAATTGTTTAAGGTACACTTATGAATGAGAACATGTTTCTGTGATAGATCACTGAGTATGATTGATTCCATATTCATTCAAGTTGCTGCGAAGTCCATAAATTTGTCCTTCTTTATGGCTGCATAATATTCCATTGTCTATATATACCACATTTTCTTTATCCAGTACAGCTTCAATGGGCATCATGGTTGGTTCCATGTTTTTACTATTGTGAAAAGAGCTGCAACAAACATACATGTGCAGGTATCTTTTTTGTAGAATGATCTGAGTTCCTCTGAGTATATTCCCAATAGGAGAATTGCTGGGTCATATGGAAGGTCAATTTCTGGTTCTTTCGGAAATCACCACACTGTCTTCCAAAGAGGCTGCAATAAACTCAGTGTTTCTAACCAAATTTTACATTCTCGTGCATATATGAAGGACATGAAACTGAGAAACATCTACATTGCTATGAAAGAATGATAAACCAATAAAAGGTACAGAAAACAGTAAAAGTTCTTCAAAGAAGCTCACTGTTCAGTCTCAGCCAGAAATTGACCTAGTCAAGTCCAGAATATAAATGTTGGGATTTATAGTTCAGTATTCTTTATACTATGTTGTCACATTGCGTGATTATAATATTATTTTGAATAAACTTAATTTCACACATGAGGAATATTTAGCTTAATAATTAACATTTTTCTTCTGTGGCAATGTTAATTTTTTGTAGTGGGGGGTTTAAAACTAGTATATTTTTATTGTTATAGTATATATTATATCTAATGTTATAAACTATCTCAAATCCTTTTGGGCAACAGATGGGATATAAATCCTAAACAGATACATAGGTTAAGTAAATAAAACTATGTTGTACTACTTACTATTTTAAATAGGCCACAGTGAGTCCCTAGAGAGTGGCACCTCTCCAGAAAAATCTTTTTTCACTTTAGTAAAGTTAACTTGAGATTCCTTTTCCCTGCCTGCTGTTCAAGAACAGATTTTTCACATTCTGTTTAAGACACTTCTGGAAGATATTCCTCAAATCCTAGCTCAAAAATACAGTTTCCAATTGGCAGTACTGTGAAAATTCTTACTTCCTTTAAAATATTTCCGCTTTTCTAAAGTTCCAAATTATTTCCATTAAATATGCAAAATAAAACAAAGCTCTAAAACTCTCTTGGGTCACCTGCTTCGCTTTTAGAACCCTGAACTGCCTGCAGTTGCCATGCTGGACACTAATAATGTGTATGTCCCAACACTGTAGTAATAAATATTTACATTATTGAGAATCATTAAGCAGAGAAAGAAAAATTACCAATAAGTAAATCTGGCTGAGATTTAGGGTTTCTCAAAAGCAGTTTATAGAAAATATGTGTATGCTTGCTGAGAAATAAAACAATTAGTAAAACTATATATTTCTAAAAGCCAACTTTAAGAAAACTTCATATTATTTTACGTAGTCCCAGCTGGTTTTACAGATAAATTGATTTGTAGAAGCCCGTAGAGTAGTTACACAAAGTCTAATTGTACCAAAATATGTAAAAATACAAACTACAACAAAAAAGTCCTAAGCCCTGAAATTTGATTAAAAAAATTTTTATAGAGAAGTCATTGAGAAAATTTCCAAGTGCTGCTATGAGTTACTTGGGTTCCTACTCCCGCTTCCTATACACCAAAATAAACTATATTTCTCACCTTCTTTTACACTACAAAAGAAACAGACTGTCTCCAAGCCCCTTAAGTAGGTTGAAATGTATTTTATACTATGAGATTGTGTACTATACTGAGGTATCAAACAATGACAATATATTTCTAAATGAGGTCTAGGGTTTTTTAAAATTTATTTTATTATTTTAAAGATGTGGGGTACAATTCAGGGTTAGGTATACAAATGGTCATTGTACACAGGTTTTAAAGAACCATAACATTAAGATCCAGGAATCAACTTTTGACCAAAACATATGTGATGATACACAATTAATTTACTCTGAAATAGAAAAGGCTTGCATGTGAAAATTACAGTCCACAAGAGGGCACACTTTCAACTAATGTAAATGGGTGGGAAAATTAAAAATTCAGATTTTTTTTTTTTTTTTGAGTTGGAGTCTCACTCTGTCACCCAGACTGGAGTGCAGTGGCCACTCCTGGCCACCACAGCCTTGATCTGCTGGGCTCCGGCGATCCTTCCGCCTCAGCTTTCCAAGTAGCCGGAATTACAGGCATGCGCTACCACGCCCGGCTGATTTTTTGATTTATTGTAGAGATGAGGTTTCGCTGCCCAGGCGGGTCTCGAACCCATGGGCTCAGGCAATCCACTCACCTCACCCTCCCAAAGGAGCAGGATTACAGGCTGAGCCACCGAGCTCGGCTAAAATTCAGATTTTCGTTTTCTTTTACTAGTACATCAAAAGTTGGCTAGATCCTTCTGAATTGGTTAATCAACACTATTAGAAAGTAACAGGTCCTGAAGTGTATTCTTTTTAGAAGCCAATAAATATACACACAGGACAACTTTTCTGTGGATGCATATAAATTATAAGAAAAACTTGGAAACAACAAGACGTCTGCATTAATATTAAATTATAAAAGTATGTAATAGTCTTAGCCATCTTGGTTTGGAATGGCTGTCCTAAGAATCTTTTCAAGAAACTCCAGTTACTTTGATTTTTGATCCTCCTTGTATGAGAACATAGAATAGGCTTCAATACTTTGGGATATTCTTCCACTTAAACAGGGAAGATCATTAATTAAAGTACCAAAAGAGCAATCAGAAAAGGGTATACATGAAAGATATGCAAAAAATCACAGATAACATACATAACCTGTGTACTTATCATTATTCTGCTTTAATTCATTCAAATATATCATTCCAGCAACTCTCGTCAATTTTTCCTCTTATCAAATAATTCCAGTCAGCATAAAACACATATATGCTCCTTCCACTCCCAACAAAAACAAAACCAAAACCCCTCTTATCATGGCCCTAAGTCCCCCCACAACAATTTTCATTTTTCTGCTCCCTTTCACAGCAAAATTCCTTCAGTTGTCTATGTTCACCTCTAATTCTTCCACTTTCTTTGAAACCCATGCCATATGTTTTTAATTGCATCATTCCACCAAATGTCTTGCCACACAGCAATAGGCACAGTTAGTCATTGCTAGATTCAATGGACAGGACTAAGAGCACATGATTTGGCCCAGCATTCAAAACAGTTATCACTCTCTCTTCCTTGAATAATTCTGTCTTCCAGAACAATATAACACCCTAGTTTTTCTTCTGATTACACTAGCCACTTCTATCTTGGTAACAAATATACTGTCTTCATTACTGTCACCTTATAAGGAGTCTTGAAATTAGGCACAGTTAGTACAAATTTGTTTCTTATTTTCCCCCAAATTGTGCTGGTTCTAGTTTTATAGTTGCATGTGGATTTCAGAATCAATATTCAGATTTTTGTTTTGTTTTACTAGTACATCAAAAGTTGGCCAGATCCTTCTGAATTGGTTAATCAACACTGTTAGAAAGCAACCAATCCACAATTGGTTGAATCTCATGGCTGTGGAACCTTTGGATACTGAAGATCAACTAAACAAAAAAGATACTAGAAATAATGTGAGATTAATAAGCTTTCAGAATACATGATTAATATACAATATTCAATTATATTTCTACATAACTAGCAATGAACAATTGGAAATTAGAAATTTTTCGGTTACCACCAAAATATGAAATACTTAGGGATAAATCTGTCAAAATATGTGAAAGCACTATACACTAAAATCTAGAAAACACTACAGAATGTGCATAGGTTATATGCAAACACTGTGACATTCTCTATAAGGGACTTGAGCATCATCAGACTTTGCTATCTATGGGATGTGGGTCCTGGAACCAATCCTCCACAGATACAGAGGGACAACTGTACATCCACTGGATCACCTATATCAAAGACCATGTTGTCTGTCAATACTGCTTTACTCTTGTGTTCTTAAACTCTTAAATTTACAATTGTACTCTTCCATCCTGAACGTAAAGTATTTATTTTTTCTTGCACTGGCTGGAACCTCCACAATGTTAACATAAGTAGTGAGCACTGACACATTTTTTTTCCCTGACCATAGAGAGAAAGCATTTTGTTTTTCACTATTAAATCTGATGTCGGTTTTTGTAGATGTCCTTCTAACACATCAAGGAAATTATCTTCTATTCCTACTTTGGTAACAGTTTTTATAGTGAATAAATGTTAGATTTTGTCAAATGCCTTCTCTATAGTTATTAAGATAATACATGTTTTTTTTCTATTTTAGTTGTCAATATGAATTACATGGCTTGATTTTGAAATCCCAAACTTCCAGTAATAGATTGATGTATGTTTTTTACACACTGCTGGACTCAATTAGCTAATATTTTGTTTAAAATTTTTACATCTATATTCATTAGAAATATTGGTCATATATTATTTTCTTCTACAGTCTTTGGTTTTGGTATGAGTATGATGTTGGTCTCATGAAATAAACTGGTAAGTATTTCCTCCTATTCAATTTTCTAGACAAGTCTGTCTAGCTTTGGTATTGTTTCTTGATTACAGTGTGTGGAGAATTCACCA
This sequence comes from Carlito syrichta, assembly GCF_000164805.1. Classification (NCBI taxonomy): domain Eukaryota; kingdom Metazoa; phylum Chordata; class Mammalia; order Primates; family Tarsiidae; genus Carlito; species Carlito syrichta. Next base: position 271,689 of record NW_007245969.1, read on the forward strand.
ATGAAGCCATCTGGGCCCTGAGTTTTCTTTGTGGAAAAGCTTTTAACTATACATTCAGTTTCTTTAATAGATGTAGGACCATTCAGGTTAGCTATTTGTACTTTTTTTTTTTTTTTTGAGTTGGAGTCTCACTCTGTCACCCAGACTGGAGTGCAGTGGCCGCTCCCGGCCAATGCAGCCTCGACCTGCTGGGCTCCGGCGATCCTTCCGCCTCAGCCTTCCAAATAGCTGGAACTGTGGAGCGCGCTACCACGCCCGGCTCATTTTGATTTATTGTAGAGATGAGATCTCGCCAAGTTGCCCAGGCGGGTCTCGAACCCGCGGGCTCAGGCAATCCACTCACCTCAGCCTCCCAAAGGCACAGGATTACAGGCTGAGCCACCGAGCCCGGCTAGCTATTTGTACTTAATGAAAGTCTTTAGTTTGTGTCTTCCAAGGTGTTAGTCCATTCTGTCCAAGTTGTCCAATTTATAGGCATAATTATAGTATTTCCTTACTGTCTTTTAAATATCTTCATTGATATAACTAACACATCTCATTCATGGTATTGGTAATTTGAACCTTGTTTTTTCCAAAACAATCTTGATTCTCAATTTTATTGACCTCAAAGAACCAGTTCTTAGCTTCCTTGACTTTTTCTGTTGTTTTCCTGCTTTCTATTTCACTTATCTCTGGTCTGATCTTGCTTTTGTGGATCCTGCAATTCTGGTATTTCAGTACAGTTTTGACTAGAAGATGGAGAGCAAAGATCTTTTCTTTGTTCTTGTTCCTAGGGGAAAAGCATTCAGTGTTGCACCAATAAGTATGGTTTGGTTGTAGAAAATTTTTCAAGATGTCCTGTGTCAAATTAATAGTTTCCTTCTATTGCATTGAGGGGTTTTATCATAAACAGATATAGAATTTTGTGATTTTTTTTTTTTTAGAAAGCAGGATTTATTGAGAGAACAGTAAAGTTCCCACAGTGGGACCAGAGAGGTTTGCCCAATTTTGTGATATGTTTTAAAAATTTTAGCTGCAATGATCTTATGTTTTTTTCTCCTTTATTTCTGTTAATATAGTAAAGCACATTAATTATTTTTTAAATGTTAAACTAACCTTGCATTCTTTGGATTAAACCCTACTTGATCATAATATATCATACATCATTGAATTTGATTTGCTAACATTTTAAGGGTTTTTGCATTGATATCCATGAGGGATATTGATTATAATGCTATTTTCTTGTAATGATCTTGCCAGATTTTGCTATCAGTGTTATGTCAGCCTCATAAGATGATTTAGGAACTGATTCGTCTTCCTCTATTTTTTAAAAAAAGGGTTTGAGTGAGATTGTGCATAATATTTTCTTATTGTTTTGAATATTGTAACATCTGTAGCAATGTGTCCTTTCATTTCTGATATTGGTCCTTTGCATTTTCTCTTATTTATATTAGTCTTGCCATGCATTTATCAATTTTTTTTTTGGTTTGTTTGTTTGTTTGTTTGTTTGAGTTGGGGTCTCACTCTGTCGCCCAGACTGGAGTGCAGTGGCTGCTCCCAGCCACCGCAGCCTCGACCTGCTGGGCTCCGGCAATCCTTCCGCCTCCGCCTTCCAAGTAGCTGGAACTACAGGCGTGCGCTACCACGTCTGGCTGATTTTTTGATTTATTGTAGAGATGAGGTCTCGCTGCCCAGGCGGGTCTCGAACCCGCAGGCTCAGGCAATCCTCTCACCTCAGCCTCCCAAAGGTGCAGGATTACAGGCTAAACCACCGAGCCCGGCTGCATTTATCAATTTTATTAAACTTTTAAAAGAAACATTTTTGTTAACTTTCTCCAGTCTCCTGGTTTTCTATTTCACTGACTTCTGCTCTTTTTAAAAAAATTATTTCATCCTTCTATTCACATTGATATTTACTCAAGAGAAAGTAAAACATGCAACCATATAAAGATTTGTATACAAATGCTCATAACAGCTTTGCTCATAGAACCTCAAATTAAATGCAGTTTAAATACCTACCAGTAGGAGGCTGGGTATACAAACTGTGGTATATTAACACAAGGAAATACTGCTTAGCAATAAAAAGACAGTACTGATACACACAACAATGTGGATGGCTCTTACAGACATCCTGAATGAAAGAGCCCAAATTTAAAAATACTGTATAATTCTGTTTATATTAAGTTCTAGAACAGACAAAACTAATCAAAGGTGGGAAGAAAAAACCATTAGTATAATGGCTTCAGGTATGACTGCAAAAGAGAATATGGAAACTTTCTGGTGTGATGAAAATGTTTTATATCACGATGGGATATTGGTCACATGGGTATACCTGTCTGTCAAAGCTAAGATTTCTAGGTTTCAATATATATAAATATTACCAAACTCCAAAATTTTACTTATAATAATCGAGAAATAGTTGAAGAACAGGTGGAGGTATAGGTAAAACTAAAACAACAGCATGCTGATGACTGCTGAAGCTAGGTGACTGAGCACTCATTATAGTCTTCTGTTTCTCTTGCATATATTTCAAGTTTCACATAATAAAAAGTTTTGCATAATAAAAACTTTTTTTAAAAACTGAGAAGACTTTTTGTTGGGTGAAAAATATTATTGTCTCATGGTGAGAGTAACATTAATTAAAGCTTTTCTTTTTTTTTTCAGTCCTACTACTGCTAAACCACATCTCCCTCAGGCTATATTTTTGCAACTGGCTTCACAAACTCACAAAAAAATTCAAGAGAACCAAATATAACCACTAAATAATATATCCCAAGGAAAGTGAAAGTGAGACAGCTTTTCAGAGAAGATGAACTTTTAAAAAGTCAATTTAAACCAATGACAAACAGGTTTAAGGACATAATTTTCCAATTTTTAAAAAAATAGTTCAACTTACAGAGAAAGAAGCAATAAACAGAGAAAAAAAAGATTTCTGACCCATTACTTACAGTAAACTGAATTTTCCCTGAACCTCTCTACTTTTTACACAATAGAAGTATAAAAATTAAGAATCAATAATTCAAAAAAAAATTTTGTTAGAGACAGGGTCTCACTCTGTTGCCCAAGCTGGAGTGCAGTGGTATAAAATCACAGTTCATAGCAACCTCAAACTCCTGGGCTCACACAATTCTCCTGTCTCAGCCTCCGTAGTAGCTAGGACTATAAGCATGCACGATCATGCCTGGTTAATTAAAAAAAAATGTCTGTGTAGACAGGATCTTGTCATGTTGCCCAGGCTGGTCTCAAATTCCTGGCCTCAAGCTCAAGTAATCCTCCTGCCTCTGCCTCCCAAGGGTTGAGATTACAGGTGTGAGCCACTATACCTGACCCAAAACACAGACTATTAAAAAGAAAATGTAACAGCAATACATCCTGAGGGGGACGGCCAATGGAAATACAGAATCAAATGAATTTGTATGTCACATCATAATCTCCAAGGTGATAATCCCAAACAGTAAAAGTATTCAAACAAACTCTTTTTTTTTTTTTTTTTTTGAGTTGGAGTCTCACTCTGTCGCCCAGCCTGGAGTGCAGTGGCCGCTCCCGGCTACCGCAGCGTCGACCTGCTGGGCTCCAGCGATCCTTCCGCCTCAGCCTTCCAAGTAGCTGGAATTACAGGTATGCGCTATCACGCCCGGCTGAATTGTTTTTTATTTTTTTTTTTGACTTATTGTAGAGATGAGGTCTCGCTGCCCAGGCGGGTCTAAACAAACTCTTTAATTGAGCCTTATGCTCTCCAAACAGCGTTTTGCTGTTGTTTGATTTATTTTGTTTCTGGATTTCCGAAGTCTTGGGATATTAACTAAATAGTGATTTCTTGTGTTCAGAATAGGTAATAGCTGGTTTTTTGTAAATACTTAAAAGAAGTGATTAGGAAGAGAAACTTTATCTTATGATACAGATGACTTTTATTGTTTAAGAAATCTAAGTGTAATTAGAGGGTACAGAAATGAAGGATGTAGAAAGATAGGTTTCTCAAATTATGCTTTAACACAGTCAGTTACTACACATAAGCACAAAGGCAAACCAGATTTAAAAATATTCTCATGGAGCTTAGAAACCAGCATGAATGATATACTGAATAATCACCATGTAACACATAATTACTCATTGTGATACATTCCACAACAACAATAATGGATGAATAATATAGTGCTTAGTATATGCCTGAAATTGTTAACTAAAGGATTTACATATTTTAATTCCTTTAAACTTTATGCTATAAAATAGGTGCTACTTTTATTTTCATCTTAGATAATAAAAACTGAGGCACATAAAGATCAAGTAACTTGTGTAAGGTCTGATTCCAGAGTCCCCACTCTTAGCATTTCAGAGTCCTAGCTCATTTTTAAATGAAAAGAACAATGTGCTTTGAGAGAAGAAAAGAAGGTTAAGTTTCTGTTGGGCAGAAGGTTTTCTGTGGGGAGGGTTCATTAAGAAAATCTCACGAATAAGAGACAGAAATGAATCTGGGGAATGATTAGCATGTTCAAGTCACTGAACAAGGACAGAGTCTAGCAAAGGAAAGAAGATTATGTGGCTGGTACATAATGATGGATTGACACAAGGTAAAGGAAAAAGAGTACATAAAAGTTAGATCATACCTGATCCAACAGGCCAGGTGAAGAGGCTCTCTATTTATTTTGATTCAGGCTACTTTAAAAAATCTACTGGTTATTTACATATACATATCTTAGTTACTAAGCATAGCACACTTACAGTATTAAATAGGTTTCTCTCTTTTCAAACAAGGCTGTATATATTCCTTAAAAATAGTAACTTGAATTATAATAACTGTGTTTCCAGATTAGTCATAGCTTTAAGGCCTTTTTCATAAATAAAGTTTGACAATAATTGCCTCAGAATGAACTTTAAAGGATAAACCTAAATGCTAAGTAAAAAGAAAATTTTACATTCTTGGGTATTTATGAAATGAAAACTTATGTTCATGCAAAACCCTGCACATGAATGTTCATAGCAGCTTTATTTGTGCTATGGTTTGACTTGTGTTCCCCAAAGTTCATTTGCTGGAAATTTAATCCCCAATGAAAAGTATTGAGAGGTGGAACTTTTAAGAGGTGATCAGATCATGAGGGTTCTGTCATTATGGATTAATGCTGTTGTGATTAATCACAGGAGTGTGTTCTGACAAAAGAGTTCTGCCCTCTTTGCCCCCTCACCCCCCACCCCATCTTGTGCTCTCTTGCTCTTCCATCCATTATGGGATGATGCAGCAAAGAGGCCCTCGCTAGACGTAGAACCCTCCACCTTGGACTCCCAGCCTCCAGAACCATAGAATTAAATCTCTGTTCTTTATCAATTATCCAGTCTCAGATATTCTGTGATGGCAATACAAAATGGACTAAGACAATTTTGTAATAGCCCCAAACTGGAAACAACCCAAATGTCCTTCAATGCTAAATGGCTAAACAAAACCTTAGTAGATCTATACCATGGAATGTTAGAACAATGAAAAGGAACAAACTATTGATACATAAAACAATTTGGATGACCTCAAGGAAACTATGTTAAGTGGAAAAATGCCAATCCAAAAGGCTACAGACTTTATGATTCCATTTATAAAGCATCCTTGACATAATAACATCACAGAGTTGGAGAAAAGATTAGTGTTTGCCAGGGATTAAAAATGGAGACTGGCCAGGCGTGGTGGTTCAGCCTGTAATCCCAGCACTTTGGGAGGCTGAGGCTAGAGGATTGCCTGAGCCCAGGGGGTTTGAGACCAGTCTGGGCAACTTGGTGAGACCAGGTCTCTACAATAAATCACAAAAACTAGCCAGGCATGGTGGTATGCATCTGCAGTTCCAGCAACTTGGAAGGCTGAGGCGGAAGGATCACCTAAGCCCAGCAGGTGGAGGCTAATGGTGGCCATGAGCGTGCCACTGCACTCCAGCCTGGGCGACAAGAATGAGATTCCAACTCAAAAAAAATAAAAAAAGAATGGTGACTGCAGGTATGGCTATGAAGACACAGCACAAAGAAGTAGTGCTTGCAGTGATAGAATAGTACGTTGAGTGTGGAGGTAGTTACACAAAACTATAGGAACAATAAAACCATATAGACATCTTCGCCTGAAGCAGTGCATGCCCAGGTAGTTAAATCTGAACAAGCTCTTGGATTGTACCAATGGTAATTTACTGGTTTTGAAACTGTTGCAAAGTTATATAAAATGCTACTACTGTAGGAGGCTGGGTAAAGGGTGTACCCAATCTCCCTGTATATTTTTTTTCAACTCCCTATGGATCTACAATTCTTGGAAAATAAAAAATTTTGAAAAGCAATTATAGCCTATGTGTTCTATATGGTACCTAGTTCATTAGTGTTATCAGATTTTATTACTGAACAAAGTTAAAAGTTCAGATTAGCTGATTTACAAACTTTGCAGAACATTCACAGAGTAAAAAATGTGTTAAGATTTTAAATGCTTTAACATATTTTAGGGGAAGGGATAACTTTTAACTTTGATATAATTTCAAACATAGAAAGTTACATAGTACAAGAAAGTACCATAATCTTTAACCCAGATTCGCCAATTAGTTAAAAAAAATTGCTACATCTGCCTTAACAATCACAATCTCTGTGTGTCTCCCTGAACCATTTGAGAATTGGTAACATCATAATCCATTTCCCTAAATCCTTCAGCATGTATTGGCTTAAAATAACAGCCTCTCAATCCTCCTTCAGGAAAGTGGGCCAGGGTAGACATGCTGGTCTCCTGAAGATGACAAAGACACAAAAGTTAAGCTCAATCCTGCAAGTGCTTTGTCCACCAACTGCAATGGTCAAAGCAAGTCCTCTGACCAAATCCAAAATTAAGGGGCAAGGAAAATATCTGCCACTTTCGGAGTAGGGGGAGTGTCAAAGACACATGGCAAAACTGGGGCTATTAATGCAATCTATCATTCTCACTAAACTCACAAGTTTTCAGGGATGGGAGCTGGGGTTTTGTTTTTGTTTTTTGAATTGCGGTCTCACTCTGTTGCCCAGACTGGAGTTCAGTGGCACAACTGTGGCTTACTGTAGCCTCTACCTCCTGTCTGTGATCCTTCTGCCTCAGCCTCCTGAATAATTAGGACTACAGGCACGTGTCACCACACTCAGCTACTTTTTATTTTTGTAGAGAGGAGGTCTTACTATATTGTCCAGGCTGGTGTCAAACTCCTGGGCTCAAGCAATCCTCCCACCTCGGCCTCCCAAGTGTTGGGATTATAGGTGGGCCACTGAGTCCAGCTGGGAACTGGTATTTAAAAAGTCCTTCAGGTGATTCTGATGCATACATATGACTAAACATGAATAGCTGAAGAATTCAGAACAAAGGACACATTTAGATACAGAAAATAAATGTTATATTGAGGACAAACTCTAAGAGTTGGCCTTCAAATGAGGCTTAATTTAGTAAAGCAAAGAAGAAAATACTCTAAAATCTGAGAGACATTTTACCAGTGAGTTCTCATAAAGATTCTGGATGACACAATATAGCACATCATTAATAGCTCCCTTAAAAAACTAAAAATCTGTTTTGAGTGACTTTTCTTTCATTTCTTCTTCACTCTCTCCTTTATAAAGTCACATTTAAAAGCACAATTCAGTAATCACAATGCGAATAAGGGGCCAAAATAATACAATACATGTACACAGATCTCTAAGGGTATGGTTTAATCTAAGAGTAAAACTTTAAATATTCAGAGGAATGGAGAGAATATCATCTTTTAGTAGGTCCTCCATTAACGCATTTTCTCAAACGGACTTCAGAAAAACTGAGAATGCCAAGAGTATATGGTAAAATATTACGAAGGGCAGAAGTACATGTTTTATCAGTCAATCAAGGAAAAATGAGAAGATAACTATGAAGTTTAAGAAGCTTCCCTAAAACATGTTTCACTTCTACAAAGTTGCCTCAGGCAGGTGAGAATTTTCTTCAAAATAAACTGACTCTGCTCTAACATGTAAATGAATGAGTGGATCATGATTCCAAATTTCAAAACCAGTGCTGCTAAGTATAGATAAAACTAGATATTGAAATTTGCAGGATCTGAAAGCTAAAAAATTGATAAAATGTCTTATTCTGAGCAATACTTGATAATGCTTAGATTAATATACTACAAATTCTTCTTTATAGAAAATATTAAATATGAACAAATTTACTAGGCTCCTCAATTGTAGGCAACATATGGCCTATATTCTGAAGTAGAGGGGGAGAAAGGAATTGATATATACTATGTGCCAGGCACTGTGGTAGATGCTTTACATTCTTCTTTTTTCTCCCACTTAATCTTCATTATAACCCAATGAATAAATCTCATTATACTCATTTTAAAGATGGGAACATTGGGCAGTTCACTTAAGTTTGTTTTCTTCCCATCTTTAAAATGAACAGAACGAGACTTACCTGTTGGGTCAAGATTAACCTGAAAGCAATAATAAAATAATTATGCACAAGGAAGGTAGGAATGGGATGGTAGTGAGAATTCTGAGTGTATCTTCCTAATAAAATTTTGACCTTTGAACCATGCACAGTCATGTGTTGCTTAACGATGAAGACATGTTCTGAGAAATGCATCGATAGGCAATTTCATCACTGGAGTGTACTTACACAAACCTAGATGGTATAGTCTACTACACACCTAAGCTATATGTTATAGCCTATTTCTCCTAGGCTCCAAACTTGTACAGCATGCTGAATACTGTAGGCAACTGTAACATAACAGTATTTGAGTATCTAAACATCGAAAAGATACAGCACAAATATAGTATTAAAATCTTACAGGGCCCCCATTGTAAACAGGGTCTGTGGTTGATCAACCGTTGTTATGTGGTGCATGAATGTATATGGTATACATACTCAAAAATCAACAGTATTAATTAAAAAAATCCTAAAACTAAACACAAATAGCAACAAACCTCACTATATATCAAATAATATAACAGAAAATAAATTTAAGTAATTGTGATGACAGTACCCCGACTATACAATTATTGGATGTACTGTGTTGAAATGTGAACCACTCTCATCACTCTACATATAAGTCCACTGGGAACTTAGGATTGTGACCTTGTACGGAGAAAGGGTCTTTGCAAATGTAATAAATGATCTCAAGATGAGATCATCCTGGATTTAGGGTGGACCCTAAACCTAGACACATATCCTTATATAGGATAAAAAATAGAGACATACAGATGCACAAAGAAAGCCATGAGAAGACAGATTCAGAAATTGGAATTATGCAGCTACAAGCCAAGGGATGTTTGGAGCCACCAGAAGCTAGAAGAGACAAGGAAGGATTATTTCCTAGAACCTGTGAGAGGGAGAATGGGCCTGCTGACACCCTGGTTTTGGACTTCTGGCCCCTAGAACTGTGAGAGAATAAATTTCTATTGTTTTAAGTCACCAGCCTGTGGTAAATTGTTATAGTTGCCTCAGTAAACTAATATATTGGGATATAGTTTCAGGAAAAAAAAAATAGAAAATAAACTTTGAATGCTGTGTGTTTTGTGTTGGCAGTAGTATTGACATAGTAATTCTGATACAATATTGTGTCCTGAAAACCAAATAGAGGGAATCTTCAAGAACAAATAAACCATCAACTGTGTCACTTTTTACTGAGATCTGAGAACTGACCAGTAGACTTGGCAAGATGCAACTCACTGGTGACCTCGGAAAGACCATTTAGAAAGCTAAAGAGCAGAAATCTGTTTAGTATAGGTTTAAGAAAGAATGGAACAGAAGACCAAATACCACATAGTCTCACTCACATGTGGAAGCTAAACAGTCACAAAGATGGAAATAATAGACACTGGGGACACCAGTACGGGGGTATGGGAGAAGGGAGTTAGGACTCAGAAACTACCTACAGGGCACAATGTTCACCATCCGTGGAATGGGCCACCTGACACCCAATCCCTACCATTACACAATATGTCCATGTAATGAATGCGCATGTATACCCCCTGAATCCAAAATTTTAAAAAATAAAGAATAAAAAGAATGGGAGAAGAGGTATAAGACAGTAAACATGAACTGTAACGGGTAGCTGGGAACTTGAACAGTAGCAGGAGGAGAACACAGGGTCAAAAATTTTGTTTACAATAGAAGAAATAACAAATGGTAATATACAAGAGAGAGAACAATTAATATCTTTGGGTATGTATGAGGAAGTAAGACCTAGTGAACAAGTAGAAGGGCTAGATTTAGGAACATGGACAATTCATCCATAGTAAAGAAGGAAAAGCAGAGTATATCTGGGTATAGACACAGGTAGGTAGATAGGTAAATAAATGTAATGCTTTTCTGATTGTTGTGATAAAGAGGAGATGTTGGATGTTCTGAGGAGAGGGAAGAAAATACGAAACAGTCATCTAGGAGAGTGAATTGATCAAATAAGTGTGCTACAATTGCTGGATTGCATTAAGAGTTCATTATCATTAATTTAAAATGGCCCAGTCATCATGGTTTTACTGTTTTTCTCTAGCTCCCTTCATCTGCAAGAGTTAGATTTAGTTATGTAATTTTGCCAAGATAGGAGCAAAGAAACTGAAGATGTATGTAAGCAAGGAAATAGTTATGACTGACTTTTGAATTTAAGGCACAAGGAATAAAGGAGGGGACACTGAATTATAGAGAAGTAGTATCTCAGCATTCAATATTTGTGGTGAATGAATTCTTCTATCCTGTAACTCTCATTCAATTTGGTTTCTTTGACTTCTTCGACTCTCTTGTACCGCTTCACTGACTCCTCTTTCTCCAATTGTTCACTATCTGGTAATTTCTTAACTCTAGCTACTCAGTTCGACCTATACTTCTTTAAAAATTCATTCATTTTCATGGTTCTGAAAGTCCTTGTATGGCTTCATTATATGGGAATTCATTCATGGTTCTTTATTGGCACTATAAATTCTTACAGTACCAATATGTGAATGTGGCAATGTGACAATCACTTCCCCTTAAAGCATTGTACCACAAATATTTCTAAAATGAAAAATAACTCTGTAATTTTACAGTTTCTATCACTGCTTCATTCACTAGTAACTCAAATGATCAAGTTAAAAACTTGTAAATCAAGGACTGCCTGTATTGCTATTTTTATCCTCACACCTAAATAAAATCTGTCTATCCTCTATTCCTCTATTATTTCAATTATCATCCTTCATGCTCTACCTCTTCACTGAAATCTTCCTCTATCACTTCAAAATTTTTTTCCTTTAGTGAACATCTGTATTACATGAAAACAAAGTCAGCATCCAGTCATGCATAATTATATGCTCTCTAATCATTTCACTGGCACTTCATTGACATCTTAAGGGCAGAATCTACCTCATTAATTTTTAAAAATTAGTTTAAAAAATCTCCCATAATACCTAGCACAATACTAGTTACATGGGTACCAAGTTGAAAAAAAAATGTAAACAAGTAGGAAACTGCTATAGAATGTATTTGGTGAAATACTCAAGGCATTGTGCAGTCAAATAATAGGGTGAAGACTGAAAACTGGATGTTGAGCAAGTTCATATATTTAAGACAATGAATATATTTAAGACAATGACATTAGGGATTCATAGGTGAACATAACTCGTGATCTTAAAATTATGATTTTCACATATTAAGCTTATATTAACAGCATCATGTCTGTTTTTTATTAGAAAGGGAACATAATTCAAGTGATCTTAAAACTATGATCTTCACATAGTAAGCTTATATTAACAGCATCATGTTGGTTATTTGTTGGAAAGGGAACCAGATTTTAATAGAGACTTATCAGTTAAATTTTAGAAACTGTCCCTCTCCCTTAATACTCTTATTAAGAAGAATTTAAAAGTGAGAGTTGAAGTTTTAAAGTGGAAATTAAAAATCCTTGAAAAAATCCTAGAATAAAATCTAAAATAGATTCATACAAAGCTAGTAACACAAGTAACTTGTTACTTATCAAACACAAATGCTGTATGGAGGGAGCAAGAAAGATTAAATAAGAAAAGCTAGTTGGTATCTTATCTGCACTGAATTAAATTCAACTTATTCCAGGTAAGTACTAGTAATTTTCACTACTAGTTTCTAAAACCATAACTAAAAATCAGCTCTGCCTTGGATTTAATTATTAAATTAAAAATCTAAATTCTTTATTGAAAATTACCATTAAATTGATACTAAAAACAAACTTCTACTTTCAGGATGTTATAGATCCTAATTACCAATCCTTTTCCTTCCTGAAATCAGATTAAATTCTCATCTCCCTAAGACCAAAGTTCAGAAATAAAAAGTCTCTCTACAACTATCTGGTCAGATATCAACAACTAATGGATGAATCAGTTTTGAAAAACCGCTATGCAAAGATATCAAACTAAATATAATTTCCATATACACTTTTGACCAAATAGAATCACAGAATTTTTCAGGTAGAAGAAAATTTAAAGTTAGGAGTTCAACTTGACTATCTGACATAAGACACAGGAATAATGCATGTTTATAAAGCTTTTGGGGAGCAGTAGTAGGGAGAAATACAATTACTACAGCTGGTGTAATGGGGAATCTGGGAACTTATTGTAAGTAACTATGAAACTCATATAACAGAACTCAGTATAAGTTCTGACATCATATTTAGCTAGATGTAAACTTCACTAAATACTGCCATGGATAGTTAACTACTATGGAAAACACACTAGAATTGACAATACTGTAGCTTTGAAGCATTATAAAATAGCGATAATTACAAGTATAAAAATTTATGAATATTTTAAAAATATATTTTAAAACACTTAGTATTACTATTTTAAACAAATGTACTTTAACCTTTATTAAAGGAAGTTTTTTTCACTACCAAGTCGGAATAAAAATTCAACTATAAAAGTAGATTGTGATACATTAAGAAGCATAGTGTAATTCCTATAGCAACCTTTAAGAAAATAATTCTAAAAAATGAATTTAGGGGGCAGTCCCTTAGGGTTCCCTCCCTCTGTAGGAGCTTCTCCATCCTCTCAATAAATCCTGCTTTCTCACTTAAAAAAAAAAAAAAAGAGTTTAGAAAACCAACAAAGAGCCAGGCATGGCAGTACAAGCCTATACTCCCTACTACTTAGGAGGCCAAGGTGGCAGGTTTGCTTGAACCCAGAGTTTGAAGCTGTAGTGCACCATGATTGCACCTGTGAACAGCCACTGCACCTTAGTAGGCAGGGCAACATAGTAAGACCCTGCCTCTCTAAACACACACACACACATACACATACACACACACACTCTCTCTCTCTCTCTCTCTCTCTCTCAATAATTTAAGTGGTACATAAAAGAATATTTAACACAAAAGAAGGCAGTAAAGAAAGAATGGCAGAAGTCTATTCAATCACATAATCACATTCTGTGGGAACAGTCTAAAATGCCACTCAAAAGGCAGAGACTACCATATTGGCTAAAATAGCAAGATTCAATTACATAATTCTACAAAAAACAACCTTTAGATTCAAAGATACAAATAGGTTGAAAGTAAAAGAATAGAAAAGTTACTCCATACAATCAGTAAAAAACAATAAACAAGCAGGAGAAGCTATTAATAGAAGATGAAATAAACTTTAAGATAAATAGTACTAAAGAAAAAAAGGAATATTTCACAATGATAGAATCAATACTCAGAAAAATATACTATTTATAAGTGTATTCATACTGACAACAAAGCTGCCAAATACATGAAGCAAAAACATGAAGCAAAAACTGACAGAACTGAATGATAGTAAGAACTAGAGGGAAAATCAGCAAGGATGTAAAAGACTTCAGCAACACGATCCACCAACTTGACCTAATTGAAATTTACAGACACTCCATCCAAAGACTACAGAATGCACATTCCTTTTAAGCATATAGGAACATTCTCCAAAACTCATCGCATCCTGGGCGACAAAATAAGTCTCAGTAAATTTACATCTGAATCATGTGAAGTGTGTTCCCTGACAAAAAACAATACAAAACAAAAGAAGGAAAAAGAAAGAAAAAGAATAAAATTACGACCTATAACAGAAAGAAATCTTAGAGAACCCATGGGTCAAAGACGGAATTACAAAAGAAATTAAATTTTTTGAACTGACTGAAAATAAAAACACAGCATTCAAACTTCATGGGATGCAGCTAAAGATGTATTTATAGAAAAAAGTGTAAGCTTTAAACGCTTATATTAGAAAAGAAAAACAGCCCTCAAATCAATAACCTAAGCTTCCTTATCTTAAGAAACTAGAAAAAGAGCAAACCAAATTCAAAACAAGAAGAAAAAAATAAAATGAAAAGTAAAAATAAAATAGAAGTATTAATGAACTCAAAAATTGGTTCATTAAAAAAAAAAAATCAACAAAATTGACAATCCTTTAGATAGAATGACCAAGAAAATAAGAGCAAAAACAAATTACCAAAATCAGGAATGAAAGAGAAGACATCACTACCAATCCTTTAGAATTAAAAGAGATTATTAAAAACTTTAAGGTAACAAATTATATACAACTTATATTAAAAACAGAAATTCATAAAAAGACAAATTACCTGAACTGACTCAACAAGAAACAGAAACTCTATCTGTAACAAATAGGAAACTAAATTACTCAATAAAAATCTTCACACTAAGAAAAGCCTGACACACATGATATCACCAATAAAGTTTATGAAATATATAAGAAATATTACCAAACTTTTATAAGGTCTTTTAGAAACTATAAGAATATTAGAAACTATAAGAATACTTCCTAACTCATTCTATAAGGCTGGCATTATCCTATACCAAAGTCAGACGAAGACAACATAAGAAAACTACAAATCAATATTCCTCGCAAACACAGATACAAAAATCATTTAAAAAAATTAGTAAACCAAATTCAGCATAATGCTAAAAGGATTATAAATTATGACCAAGTGGGATCTATCCTGAGACTCCAAGGTTTGTTAACCATCTGAAAATAAATTAATGTAAGACATCAAATTAATAGAATGAAGAACTAAAGACACATGATAATTTCAAAAGACAGAAAAAACATTTGACAAAATCCAATATCATTCACTGTTTAAAACAAAAAAACTCTAAAAAATTAGGAATAAAAAGGATAATCTTCAACCTAAAAAAGATCACCTACAGAAAGTCTTCAGCTAAGGTTCCTTTAAATATCAGAAGGACATCTGCTCTAACAACTTCTGAATGTTGTAGTAGGCTCTAGCAAGTGTGGCAAAACACCAAAAAATAATACATTTTAAAAATAAAAAAATTAATAAGATATTACATGCATTCAAGTTAGACAGCAAGAAGTGGCACTGGTCATTATGAGATGACATTATAGAAAATTCTAAGGAAACACTAAAAAATTACTAGAACTAAAAACAAGCTTATATAGGTCACAAGATATAAATAAAATCAATATATAAAAATCAGCTCATTTCTATATTTTAGCAAAAATAAAATTAAGAAAACAATTTCATTCAAACAAGACAAAAAACCCTGTAGGTCTAAATTTTAAAAAGAAGTACAAGATTTGTATTTGTATACTGTTACAAAACATTGTTCAGAGCAAATGATCTCAATAAGGAAACATTCCATACTCATAAATTAGAAGAATCAAAATTGTTAACATGGCAATTCTCTTCAAGTCTATACATTAAACACAGTCCTTCTGAAAATCCCAGCTGGCTTTTTTTGTAGAAATAAGCTGATCCTAACTTTATAGGAAAATACAAAGGTCCTAGAATAGCCAAAACAATCTGGGAAGGGAAGGACAACAAAATTGGAGAACTTATACTACCCAATTTCAATGAAGCTACAATAATCAAGATAGTATGGTATTACTATAAGGACAAGTATAAGGATAGATCAATAAAGGATAGATCAATTTATTTCTGATGGTCCAGAAATAAGGACTTATAGTTATGTTTGACTGATTTTTCACAAAAATGCCCAAACAATTAAATGGAATAAACAACAGTCTTGTTAAATGGCTGATTTTGAGACAAGGGGATATCTATATGCAAAAAAATGAACTTAGACCATTTTCTCAAACCATACACAAAGATTAATTCAAGTGCTCAAAGACTTAAATGTCTGTGCTAAATCTATAATCTATCTACAAGAAAATATAGGTGAAAGCGTTTGTGAACTTGAGTTGGGCAAAGAGGTCTTAGACAACAAAAACATGAGCCATAAAATATAAAACTGATAAATTCAGTTTAAGTTAAAAACTTTCACTTAACTTCAAAAGACATCAACAAAGAAATAAAAAGACAAGCCACAGATTGGGAGAAAAGTATTACCAAATCACAAATAAAGACTTGTATTCAGAATTTAAATGAACTCTCACAGGTGAATAAGAAGACCAACAATGCAACTAAAAAAAATGGACAAAAGACTTGCTTAGACATTTCACCAAAGAACACATACGAATGGCTTATAAGCACAAAAAGTACTCAACATCATTAGTCACTAGGATTATGCTGACTAAAACCACAATGAGATACCATGACATACCCACTAAATTGTCTATAATAAAAAAGATAGACAATATCAAGTGTTGGTGAAGATGGGAGGATCTGAACCCTTACACACAGATAGGTAGGACCATGAAATGGTACAGCCACTTTGCAACACAGTTTAGTAGTTTCTTAAAGTTAACTTATCATATGACTCAGCAATTTTAGGAATCTACCAGAGAGAAATAAAAACATAAGTCTATACAAAGACTTGTCCACGAATGAATATTCTGAGAAGTATTATTCATAAAAAGCCCAAATTGGAAGTGATATAAGTACCTACCAAATAGTGTATGGATTAACAAAATATGGTAAAACAATATAATGAACTACCATTCAGCAATAGAACAGGAACAAAATACTGATAACATGCTATGTAATAAATGAACCTCAAAATATGACAAGTGAGACTACATACAGCATGATTCTTTTTAGATAAGATGTCCAGAAAAATTAATAGAAAAAAAAGTAGATCACCAGTTGCCTGGGGCTGAGGGAGGGGTATGGGAGTTGGGAACTCACTACAAATACAGTTGAGGGAAATTTGGGGAGTGATGGAAAGTTTCTAAAACTGGAAACCATTGAACTGTATACTTGTAATAGATGAACTTTGAATTATGTAAATCATATCTCAATAAAGTTGTAAAATAAAATTGCATCTGGCTATATTAATCTTCTTTAGTTAGCTCTAAACATTTTTCCTTAGTTCAATATTTTTTCCTTAAAAATATAACAATATATAGAAAAAATTCATACTAGCTGTATGCAATAGTAACAATTTTTGGGAATTCAAAAACACCGATTTGGTTGTATTAATTAGTTCTGACTTGCACTTGACTAAAATTTCTTGAGAGGAACAAGGAAAACAATCATCTTATTTAAGCAAACTCTCACCTGCATGTAGTTAAAAGACTATTTCACTTACCCTAGGATGACAGTTACATTCAATATAATTGCTCTGTTTTGAATAAAATCACTGCTATATAAGAGTAGAAAACCATTTTACAAATACTCTAGTCCAATCTCCTAATTTTATAGATAAAAGGCAACAAAAAGATTAAATAGATCACACCTTCAAAATCAGCTCAAAGTTTCCCAGTTACCTGATTTTCTTGCTCTTTCTGTACTATGAATATAGTTTTATTGAAAGGTGGTAGATTATAAAAAAAAATTGCAGGAAAAAAAATACAGGCAACAGCTAAGAAGATGATTAATTTTTCATCCCATAAACAAATCTCTTGCAACCCCAACTTGCTGGTTCCTTTCCGTCCTACAAAAAGGGATGAAAATGTTATAAGTCCTTTTACATATTTATCATTTCATTTAACATTTCCATGAAGAAGTTAAGAATTACCTTTTATTAGTTATTGGAGAAACTAAAGTTCAAAATAATTTACTTGCCTTGGTAAGAAAGCTTATAAATAACTGAGCCAGAGTTTTAAAAATTAAACTTTCCTGTCTAGAATACATGCTATTTTTTGCACATTTCTTTCAGATACTTTAAAGCAGTGGTCTCCAAAACAATTTCTTTCAATAAATATTGTTTGTGTTTACCCCACCAATACATATGTTTGTTGCAAAGAAAACAAGACAGACATTTTAAAAGAATGAGATAAAAAAATAAGTAGGTCTAGATGTTCTAATTTCCTTTTCACAATGAGCTAAATTATCTAGACTACCCTATAGGCCCACCCTACTACATTTTTTCTAGTACACAGACACCACTTTACAAACCATTATTCTCAATACTACTCTTTTTTGAGAATTGAGTACATCATCTTTCCTTTGTAATTTTATTTTTGACACTTTACTCTCATTTAAAAGTTTTAATTCCTACATTTCTAATTCCATTAATTCCTATATTAAACTTGGGTTTTGCTCTTCTTATTTTTCTCTTCTATTTCTAGGTACCTAAAATTGGAAATATATACACCTAAAATCTCAAATATACTGTAAGTTTTCTGTCAAAAGGTTGGTCATGTTTAGGTAGGAAGAACAAACTTAGGGGGGAAAAAGGAGACATTTTCATAATACTAAACCTAGCTTCTTATATGAGGGGGAACCACGCCCCCCCCCCAAATCCCAGAATTATCTTTTAGAGGGAAGGCCCTTTATAGTATACTCAGAATTTGTTTCTCTGGATCAAACAGTCAACCAAAGTTTTTATCTAAAAATTCTGAGAGGGCTGGGTCATGATTTGCAGAAAAAACATCCCGAGTTGTAGTAAATAGGTGACTGGTTCTTACAGCATGACAACAAACCTGTCAACACTGTGCTGAGAGTTCTGCAGTTTTTGACCAAAAACAGCATGAACCCCCCAAAACCCCAACTTCCCTATTCATCCAATCTTGCCCTGATCAACTTTTTTTTGTTTCCCTGGATGTAAAAATTCTCAAAGGGAAACATTTTGCCATTGTAGAAGAGGTGACACAAAAGGCAGAAGCACCAAAAGGCCTCAAAATCGACAAGTTCAAAAACTGTTTGGAGCAGTGGAAAAAGTGTCTCGATAGGTGCATTGCATCAAACGGAAAGCACTTTAAAGGTGGCTGAAGTCTAAACATGTAAGAATAAATACACACTTTTTTATAAATCAATGTCAGGGATTTTGTCCCCTCACCTCATATAAGTAGCAAGCAACCGCTGAACCTCATAGAAAGTGAAATTTGTTCTCTGAGTTAAGTAAAAACTCGTGAGACAGCTGTACATCAGTTTATAAGAAACCAGGCTGTAGTAGTATATGCTTCATTAGAATTCAACAAACCAGCTAGAATTGGTGGCTCAGCCTGTAATCCCAGCACTTAGGGAGGCTGAGGCGAGTGGATTGCCTGAGCCTGTGGGTTCAAGGCCAGCCCGGGCAACTTGACGAGACCTCATCTCTACAATAAATCAAAAATTAGAGCTGAGTGTAGTAGTGTGTGCTTGTAGTTCCAGCTACTTGGAAGGCTGAGGCGGAAGGGTCACCTGAGCCTAGCAGGTCAACGCTGGGGTGGCCATGAGCGTGTGTGCCACTGCACTCCAGCCTGGGTGACAGAGTGAGACTCCAACTCAAAAAAAAATTCAACAAACCTATGCCATGCTTCATTAGAAGTATGCTGTAAGCTGGGCTCGGTGGGTCAGCCTGTAATTCCAGTACTTTGGGAGGCCGAGGTGAACGGACTGCCTGAGCCTGTGGGTTCAAGACCTGCCTGGGCAACTTGGCAACATCTCATCTCTACAATAAATCAAAAATTAGCCGGGCGTGGTAGCACGGACCTGTAGTTCCAGCTACTCCGAAGGCTGAGGCAGAAGGATCGCCGGAGCCCAGCAGGTCGAGGTTGGAGTGGCCACTGCACTCCAGTCTGAGTGACAGAGTGAGACTCCAACTCAAAAAAAAAAAAAAAGAAGTATATTGCAAGATATTTCTATCTAGCTTAAAATGCCTAAATAGATCTGGCTTTGGATTACTTTTTACCAATATGAAGTGCAACCCAACATAAACTCTGGTTTCTCAGATTTGGCTTTTGATATTCAATTCTTTCCAGATGTTAGAATATTTTTCTTACCTAATCAAACTTGTTCTACAAATCAACACATAACCACTCCATCTCAAACCAGTGTTTCTTCAGATTATGAGACCTACAGGGTACCTACAGCACTAATAAGGCTCCTTAAGATAGTGTTTCTTAATTGTTTATCTAAGATTCTGCTCTTCCTCCCCACCAATTATCACCTCTTGGATGTGGTACTGCCCCACTGAGATTAAATATGCTTAATTATTTTTCACACAACTTTACATTACAAAGTTACAGGAGCCTATTTTAAAAAAATAACTCTATAAACTGAACAGAAAGAGAAGAAAACTTATTTCTACTTTCAAAAAGTCCACCTTTCTGAATGAATTCCCACAGTATTTTCAAAACACAGAAAAGATAAAAGCAAAGTTGAAAAGAACTATAACTGGTCAAAACAGACATCCAAATTAAGAGTAGGAACTGCAACAGATAGTGAATATAACAATAATTGGTGCTGACTTTACTCAGAAGACTATAAATTGTTGCAGAAATGGAAAACTTAAAGACAATCACACGTAGTGAAAGGAAGAAGGAAAGGAAGGAATCACCGAGGAAGTTCTGAAACCACTGATTTTCAGATCGCCTCTCCTAAGTGGGATAGCCACCTAATTCAAACAATGTTATATAGCTAACTGAAGAAGAGAAAACAGCATTGTTACACTATAGTATTAATCTATTTCAGATAATTTTTATTTGGGCTACTACATATACAGTTATTTACTATTAGATATCTCCACACAGATTTTCACGGGCAACTTCAATTATAACAACAGACTCCAAACCAATCACCCTGTTCCATCTACTCTACTTTTAAAATACTGTTTAGGTTATTCTTCTAAAATTCTGATTTGCTTAGGCAACTGCACGGTATCTATATATCTATGTGCATTTCTACTTCTGCATTTAAACCACATTGTGATTATTCATAAAATTCTGGGTTTTATATTAGATTATGAAGTACTTGATGACAAAGACATTATCACTTATTTTTATATTCCCAGTGTCTACCGCAATACCAGGAAGTTTTACATGATGAATAAATGTTATGCTGAATTAAACTGTTGGTCGACTAAACATTTTGCCATACACACATATATAATAAACAATCCAACTGACTTTTGAGAAAGGCTTTTTCTAACTTTCTATCAAAATGGGATTACCTGATCAAGAAAAGCTTTTTTTCTCTTGTCTGTGTTTGGAGTTCATAGTGCCTGAGGCATATATATCTACTAATATTAATGTAGGGTTTCCTAACTCAAATACCCTGAGTGACCACAAAGTCACTCTAAATGAGTGAAAGTAAGGATGAATATAAAACAAGGAAAGCAAGTGGCAACTGCAGACTGAATGTCCAAGGCAGCAATTCCACCTGAGTACAGGTACTTGAGAATGCAGGTCATGTGGTCAGATTTTTGTGTTTAAGATGGAAAACTGCTCCTCCCTCTTCTTTTTTCTTTTGAATATGATTTCTTGATTTTAAGTCTTGGCCACTTTCTTTCTTTTTCCTTCTTTTAAGACACTGCATATGATAAGGAAAACAATCTGCAGGATGGAGTTGGCCTGCAGGCTATCAGTGTGTAACCTCTGTCTGAAAAGAATGGAATTTTAAGTGCTAATGACAGATGACTTAGCTTGCTTGGTTCAAGGAATCTAAACACTGCTTTTATTTTTAAAATTTATTCCCTGCCTCCTTCCTCAGGCTCATATTCATGCAACCTCTTCTCTCAATATGAAGCAACTCTATTGGCTTTCTTTTAGTTCCAGAGAGTCTTCTTTCTACTTTACTGCCCTTATAAGTCTTTAGCCTGAAAAGCTCTCTCTCCCTCAAACTGACTAATTCCTACTCTGATTACTGCCTCAATAAAGCATCCCATGATCTTTCCTAGACTAGATTAAGTACTCTGTTAAACATATTCTCAAGTGCTCTTCTCATCAGCACTTGTCATAACAATAATGAAATAATCATTTC
The DNA here is from genome assembly GCF_000164805.1 of Carlito syrichta. Lineage (NCBI taxonomy): Eukaryota > Metazoa > Chordata > Mammalia > Primates > Tarsiidae > Carlito > Carlito syrichta. The sequence goes on from NW_007245969.1 coordinate 293,680, forward strand.
TGTAACCCACCGTGGGAGCTTTTCTGTCCTCAATAAATCCTGCTTTCCCACTTTCCGGCTGTCCATGTCCCTCATTTTTCCTGGGCATGAGACAAGAACCTTGACCCTGAAGAGCTGCAACCTGAAGAACTCCAGAAGATCGCCGGAGTCGAAGAGCGGTGCACCCCAGAGGCTGGCTTGCCAGCCAACGGAGCTGGCTGAACCAGGAGAGCTGCCGGAAGAAGGCGAGACTGCGATGCTGAAACACCCAGGGGATAGGCTTGCCAGTCCACCAAACCAGCAACACTCTCAGGGCTTGGTTTACCAGCCTATTAGAGCAAACACCCTGGGGGCTAGGCTTGCCAACCCCCAATTGCAACACTCAGGGCTTGGCTTGCCAGCCCCTTAGAGCTGACACTTCTGGGGCTAGGCTTACCAGCCCCCTGATGACCCTCTCTGGGGCTTGGCTGGTCAACCCACTGTGCTGACACTCTTGAAGCCCAGGCTGACTTGAAAAATCCGCATCAACATCTCCACTTAGATGTCTAACAACCATCTCAAACTAGAGCATTTCCAAAATGAGCTCCTTATATTGTTCTTCACACCAGCTCCTTCTATAATACTCTCTTTCCCCATTCTGATTAAAGACAACTCATTCTTCCAGTTGCTTTGGCCAAAAATCTTATTATTCTTGACTCCTATCTTTCTTACTCTACTGTTGGATCATGAGCATCTGCCTTTAAAATATATTTGAATGACCAGGTTTGGTGGCTCAAGCCTGTAATCCCAGAACTTTGGGAGGCCGAGGCGAGAGGACTGGTGAGACTTGGTGAGACTTCGTCTCTACAATATATGAAAAAATAAGCCGGGCATGGTAGCGTGTACCTGTAGGTATAGCTACTTGGAAGGCCAAGGCTGAAGGACTGCCTGAGCCCAGCAGTTTGAGATTGCGGTAGCTGTGAGTGTGCCACTGCACTGCACTCCACTCCAGCTTGGGCAAGAGTGAGACTTCGACTCAAAAATAAATAAATTTTAAAAATATATTTGAAATTCGACCATTTTCAAGGTACCACCTCCCTCACAGCTTCTTGGTTGGTTTTTTCCAGCCCTGCCACTCCTGGGCAGTTTAACACAGTGACCAGTGATTCCATTAAAATATATCCCCAAATCCTTCAATGACTTCCTTTCTCATTCAGAACAAAAACAAAAATCTTTACAATGATCTACAAATTCTGAATATAAAGTTATAACATTTTAACCACAAATCTGCCTTGATATTGTTTTCTTCTCTTAGTAAAATATAGTCTTGCATCCTATTTTAGAACACATTATTTATAATATGTAATTTATATAAATTGGTGAGAAAAGATATAATGTTAGCACAGAAGCTAAGAAATGGAGCAGAGTATTGTCTTTTTTAGATCTTATACACCACGAACTCTTGAACTCAAGACATGTGGGATGAAAGCATAGTATTATACTGTTAATCATAAAACAAATATTAGAAGGAGAATACACATGTTTACAAGAAAAGGGACTTATAGTTCTAATGTTAACAAAACTAACTTCTTTCAAATCATACCAAGAAACATTTTGGTTGAGCTTCAGGAAAAGATCAACTTCAGTTATAGCTGCTCTAATTCTAACAATTGCTTAAATTTGTTCATGGCAGAAAATACATGAAATCATTTGCCCTCATTACTACCCATTTAATCTAAAATAATTGGTGTAATTCATTGTGTCAGACTAAAAACAACCAAAAATTCTTTGGTAGTCCTTATAGTAAGGTAAAGTATAATTTCTCTTTTGGATCTGAGCTGACCTTTGTGACTTGCACAACAAATAAAATGCAGCAGAAACGACCTTTTGAGATTTCCAAGGCTAGGTCATAAGAAACCTTGTAGTTTTCACCCAAGCATGTTACACATTTTCTGGGAACCCTGCTCCACTGTATCAAATGTCAGATGACCATGAAACAGCCATGTTGGTGACTCTGTATGCAGATGCTCCAGATGCTGTCCCAGTTGAGTCTAGCCTTCTGGCCAACTCTACCACAGTGGCACTTATGTGGATGAATCATCTTTAGCCATTCAGGGCAGGCCATCTACCAGCTGAACACCTCCAGTAATCCCCATCAATAGTACATGAACAAAGCCAAGTTCAGCCTAAATTCTGATCCACAAAATTGTGAGACATAAAAAAAAAAAAGATGGTTATTTTAAGCTACACTAAGTTCTAGAGTAGTTTGTTACACAGCAACACATAACTGAACCATTCAGTAACTTTTTTTTAAAAATCAAACTGGTAACAAAGAAGTTCTCAAAGATACATTTACTAAGTGTTCAAAAGTGGTTTATGGAGTGAGTCAAAGAAAATAAGTCAGCAAATATGTTTATTCTCATAATTAGGAAGGTAAGGCCAGGAGAATGAGGAAAGCAAGACATTAAAACAAATCTAATACAGAAGTCTGGGAAATAGGATAAGGAATAATGTGCTCTTGGTCTTCTTGGACAGAAACAAAAATGGAAAGCAGGCAGTGTGAGTAAAACATGAAAATAAAGAAGAGACAACAGGAACCATAAATTATGTAGGATGTATATATTTTCTCTTAGCTCAAATTCAAGAAGAAACAGTCTTCAAACAACATACAATAGAGGTTTTTAATTATAATTTTGCTTCTTATTAGTTGAAAAACCTTAGGTTATTAGACTCTTTGAAGGGTTCCTCAAATAATAAGTGAAGATAATAGTATTTACTTCAAAGAGTTATTTTAAAGTTTAAGGAGATAATGTAGGTAAAATAAATGTAGTAGACAACATTAAGTTTTGGGATATGATACAGCTGAAAAAGGTATTTTAAAATATTATTACTATCAAGACCATTAAAAATAGTATCATCTGCTGAGTAGCTTCTGTATGTCAGGCATTCTTCTGGACTACTTTACATAAATGTTAATCTTCAATCTTCACTAGATTCTTGCTAGATAGATATTAACCTCCCCACTTTATACTTGTGAAATACCTGCGTAAGTGCACAAAGTAACTGCTTAATAGCACTCTAAAATATTTTCCTTTAAAAGATGCAATTATTGGGTAGGTGTGGTGACTCACACCTATAATCTCAACACTTTGGGAGGCCAAAGGAGTAGGATCACTTTGAGACCAGGTGTTTGTGACTAGCCTGGGAAACATAGTGAGACACCATCTCTACAAAAAGCAAAAATAAACTAGCTGGGTGCAGTGGCATGTGCCTGTAATTCTAGCTTTCTAGAAGGCTGAGGCAGGAGGACTGCTTGAGCCCAGGAATTCAAAGCTGTAGTAAGCTACAATGGTGTCACACACTCAAGTCTGGCACAAAGCAAGACTCTGTCTCTTAAAAAAAAAGGCAATTATTATCTTTTAGCCTGGTATTTTATGAACATAAGAGACATAAAATTACACTGACAAAGATATTGGCATAATGGATATCAGCTGGGAACTGTGGCTCACACTTGCAATCCTAGCATTTTGGGAGGCCAAGGCAGGAAGATTGCTAGAACCTTGGAGTTCAAGACAGATCAGCCTGGGCAGCACAGAGAGACACCTATCTCTACAAAAAAAATCAAAAAATTAGCCAGGCATGGTGGCATGTATTAGTAGTTACAGCTACTCGGGAGGCTGAGGAGGAAGGATCACCTGAGTCCAGGAGGTCGAGACTATGATGAGCTGTGATTGTGCCACTGCATACCAGCCTGGGCAACAGAGTAAGAACCCAACTCAAAAAAAGGGATACTGGCATAATGAATGTAAGCATTGTCAAAGGCCTTTGGGAGAGGCCCCCATGAAATATCACAGAAAATAAAAGAAAAATGAAAACATCTGGGGTGGGGATAGGCCAAGGAAATCTTGAAAGGGAATAGGAGAGATGAGAGTCTAAGGAATAACCTGTTTCACATAATAGCTAGAGATTTTCTGTTATTGTTTATAATAACAGTAGTTCATGCCTGCTATGCGTGTTACTGGCTGTCTTACATCCATATCATCATTCACGACAATCGTGCAGAGTATTACTCATTTCTTCAATATTGAGCACCTTCTAGATGCCAGACACTGTGGATGGATATGGATACAACTATATACAGGACAATATGGTATAGTCTCCTTGCCCTAACAAGCTAGCAGACTATTGTAGAAATGGAAGCCTTGTCGAATAAGTTAAGTAGTTTGCCTAAGTTCATACAGCTAATAAGGAACAGAGTCAGGATTCAAATCTTACTCTAAACCCATGCTCTTAATCATTACATACATTTATTGCCTCAAATAAAAAAAAATTCTGTAATGCTGACAAACTACAAGACCATTTGAACTTCTATAAAGTTTTCTCAAGAAACATTAAAAAATGCATTAGATATTTTATTAACAATTCAAAAGAATAATTTACTAAATAATTACATTTAATTTTAATTCAGTAATATTCCATGCTAACTGTAGTTTTAACACTTAAAGATCAAAAAATTCTATATTAGCTCAGGAGAAAAATAGTTGTTATTGAAAATTAATAAATTCATAGATTCTATGAATTAACAGCTGTATTCCTAGATTCTATATTTATGCTATCTGAGCTAGTTTGATTAGCCATTTAAGCAATCACATTAACAAATTACAAAATCCTAGCCAGGCTTGCTGGCTCAGCCTGTAATCCCACGCCTTGGGAGGCTTAGGTGAGTGGATTGCCTAAGCCCACGGGTTCAAGACCTGCTTGGGCAACTTGGTGAAACCTCATCTCTAGAATAAAACAAAAAATTAGCCGGGTGTGGTAGCACGCGCCTGTAGTTCCAGTTACTTGGAAGGCTGAGGCGGAAGGATCACTGGAGCCCAGGAGGTCGAGGCTGCGGTGGCCGGGAGCGGCCACTGCACTCTAGTCTGGGTGACAGAGTGAGACTCCAACTAAAAAAAAAAAAAAATTCTACAGGTGAAACAATAATAGATCTTTCTGGAAAGCAAAAATGTGAGCAAATTATAACAATGCCATCTATAGGACAATTAGTAGAATACAGACAACTAACTTGGAACTTTTTATTCTTAACCACCTTCACTAGGAATCTATTCACTCAAAACCGAATCTTAGATTCTACAAATTTATAAGACTAGAATCTGCCAGGACTCAATTTTTATAATTTTTATATAGTATTATGTATGAAGTTTCTACAACTAGTAGTGAATATTTTCAGTCTATGGATGTTAACTGGGTCTTAACTTTTATACTATCCCCTTAGACTCTCATTCAATTCAATTGTTGGTGTCTAATACAGATATTACAAAGAAAGCTAAAACAGGTAAAGACTACCTCTGTGCTTGCATAAAAAGCTTCTCCTGGATATGATAATTTAAAAGAGTATCAGATTATCTAAATTATAAAATAATATAACTAAATATAATGCTTTGGCCATAAAAAGGAGAATGAATATGAAAGTGAGAAACTGGCAGATTTCCATAAATACTGATTAAGTAACTAATTATCAACAACAAAGTTTACCCTAGTTACCAGATCAAGAGATAGCAATCAAGATAATGTTCTCAACTTATTTATGAAGCAAAAAAAAAAGTAAAATTTATTATCTCAGAGAAAAACATCACTGCCTACAGAAGCCAGTTTTAATTGGTTTAGTTACAACAAATCTTTATAACGTATTTTTCTTTAACTCTGTCTACAGAGATACTACTGGAAAGTACCTAAAAGTACTTAAAAGTGGTAAAAAAAGAAATCTGCATTTCCAGTCAGTCACATTTAAAAATTCCCTTTATCAAAGGTAAAGTAAAGTAAACCAACTTTCCAAGGGTTTGCTTTTTGGCATTTACCTTCTCAACAAAATTGCCATGGTACATAAAATTACCAAGTCTAGGCATAGCAACCCTATCAGATAAATTAGAGATTTATGACTAATACAATTCCAAATGAACCTCAGAGAGGCTGTTACTACCCAACTTCATAAAATGAGTAAGTAGAAAAGTCAAATTCAGGTCTTTCTGGAATAAAACCTGTGCTCTGTGCAGTAATAGTATATACTACAGTTAGACAGTCAGAGTAATGCCAGATAAATTAGTATACAGTCTGCTTGATACTTCCTACATTTATACTAGGTTAAAAGCATAATACTTGATAATAGTCAAAGGAAAACTGAACTTCAGTTTTATTTTGTGCATGCCACTTACAGACTCAAAAATTTATTCTATGAATATATTCCCCAACTGGGTAACATCAGATGAGATTTTACTTATACTATGAATAGCATTATTTTTCTTATTCAAAGTCAAACTAACAGGTTTAGGGTAAGAGATAAAAGTATAGAAAAAAATTAAATTTTTAAGAAATGGGTCAGCTGGATGAGATGGTTCATATCTGTAATCCCAGCACTTTGGGAGGCTGAGGCAGGAACTTGAGCCCAGGAGTTCAAGACTAGCCTGGACAACATAGCAAAACCTCATCTCAACAAAAAAATTTTAAAAAATTGCCAGGTGGCGAGTGCCTGTAGTTCTAGCTACTTGGGAGGCTGAGGCAGAAGGATCACTTGAGCCCAGGAATTTGAGCTGCAGTGAGTCATGATTGTGCACACTGCATTCAGCCTGGCCAACAGAGTGAGAATCTGACTCAATAAAAAATAAAAATAAAATAAAATAAAGAAATGGGTCAAAATCCAAGGTCATTATATAAAAAAACAAAGGGGTGAAAAATGGGCAGTAATTAAAACTAGCAATATACTTTTAAGAAATACATTGAGGAATTAACAATAAAAGATTAATCATATCTTGTTCCCCTTTATTAATGAATTACAATTTCAAAATTCAATATAATTAAGTAAAAAGTTTTTAAGCAATCAATTCTGAAAGTTGCATTTTCAATAAAATAGGTTTATAAAATTTATAGTTTTATTCTGTGGTAAATCAATGACCCTTTAACCTTTAGTTTGAAAGCAAACTAAAATTCTGGCTACTTTTTAAGTGAGTTACAAAATTTGGAAGTAGTGACAATATGGACTCATCTTGACAATTCCCAAGTCCCAACTCACCACTCTTTGATTCTGAGTTGGCAAGAACATAAATTAAAAAGAATCCAAAGAAAAGCAATTAATTTTTTTCATGGAATGGTGAAGGTAGTTCTAAGTGAAAAGAAATCTTCTTTCTTTGCTTTAGTGTGACTAGTGTAACAGGATAAATGTCACCAGACTAATAATTCTATATGTAACAAAAATTCTTATGGTAATTTTGCTGGCTTTAAGATTTTAGCTAGATTTTTACATTATTCACTCCATTTTCAAAATAGTACTCACACCCAAAGCAGTTTTTTGTACTCATGGAATTATCAGTAATGGTTTTTGTTGTTGTTGTTTTACAAGAGATGCAATTTTACTTTTCCAGGTACATATAATATACTTTCAGTTCAGGGGTAAAAATGTGATAGATATAGGATGAATTTCTCTTTGTGGGTGAGGAGAAGTAGGGAAACACTAAAAAATTAGCTAAGAAGCCGGGCTCGGTGGCTCAGCCTGTAATCCCGCGCCTTTGGGAGGCTGAGGTGAGTGGATTGCCTGAGCCCGCGGGTTCGAGACCTGCCTGGGCAGCGAGATCTCATCTCTACAATAAATAAAAAAATCAGCCGGGTGTGGTAGCGCATGCCTGTAATTGGGGGCTACTTGGAAGGCTGGGGCAGAAGAATCGCCGGAGCCCAGCAGGTACACTCCGGCCTGGGCAACAGAGTGAGACTCCGATTCAGAAAAAAAAAAAAAAAAATTAGCTAAGAGTACTGGAGTATATTATTTGGTATTGAGGAGAAAAAAGGTAATCTGAAAGTTTCTTGAAGATGGGTAAACCTAACCCATGGTAAAAATATAGTTTATAGTAAGGTCCTGAGTGACAAGATCAAAATACCAAAAGCAAAAGATTATTGCAGAAGCAAAAGCAGAGAACAGGAGTGCAGCTGAAAGTGGCTACCACAGTGGCATACAGAGAAGATACTGAAGAGTACAAATCATTACTTGAGAGTAGGTATGACTTAAACATTCTTAAAAGTTGCCAAAAGCTTGTCAATAAAGTATTTAAAGATGACAGAACAAGCCCAGGCAGTCTCTGAAAAACAAACAAACAATGTAGGGTCCTAAACACAGTCTAAAGATGCCAGATAAATAAGTATGGTAATCAACCTATTGAGAGAAGGAGCACAGTAACGGTGTGGTCACAATATCAGGCAACATGTTTCTTTTCTGAAAGACAATTATGATTCCATTTTAATAGCCACTAGTAGCAAAGAACATGAAATGCCATGTCAACTTTTTTAGAATAGATATGAAACAATCATATAGCTTCTACTTAAGAACATTGTTTCTTGTTCTATATTAAAGAGTTTTTATTATCAAAAAAGAGTATCAGTCATCAGATTCCCAAGTACAGTCTACTAAAAACTTAAAGCATCAAGTTTAAACTTAAACAAATATCAGAAGCTGAGAGTCACATGCATCCTAAAGCAATTTGCTCTTTACTCATTCAAGGTCTACTTGTATGATTTCACCATATCTGAATATCATCAGTACACCATTATTTACTTAATGTTTTTCTTTAAAACGGCTGTTTGTTGAAATGCTTACACAAATTGACAGGATGCTGGTAACAACTGCTTTTCAAGTGACAAAAATTTAAATGTACTGCAAGTTCTGCCACCATCAATTTATGCTTTCCTAGACTTTGAAAACATCTACATTTGTGTCACTTGAGAAGTCTTTTTTACCCATGTAATCAGAGGTATAATGTGCAAATAGTCGTATTTTTCTGATATTTGTATCCCCCTATTAAAAAAAGCTGCCTGATGGAATAGCTAAAAAATGAGTGAGAATTTGCATCCTGGAAATGGCAAAACAGTATTAACATCAAGTGCACAAAAGAAACTTCAGTGAGTTTCAAATGTTACAACCCGGTTTAGAAAGCATAAGATAAACTGGAATACCCTAGCAACAAGTTAAAAGATATCTAAGACAATTCTATTAAAGTCTATATTAGGCTTACTGATTCATCTGGTATCAATGGCTATAGATAGATACCAGAGTTTATGTACTTAAATTCTAATGCTGTAAACAATGCAATTAATAAGAGTATGTTCAACATTATCATACCTTTTCATCATGCATATGGGTCAATCTGCTATGTTAGAAAAAAAGTTAAGGAGTACTTGTTTATGTAATCAAAATATATTTCAAATGAAAATATTTGCTTCTCATCATGCACTAGTCACAGAAAAACTTCCACCTACAAAACCAAAACCTCCTTTTCTATTGCAATAAGCACTGTAACCATCACAGGATGCGTTAAAAATCATGCTTTTCAAACAAGGATTAAAATTAAGTTTACAGAAGCACATGGTAAAACAAGAGAAATTAAACATTAGGCTCTGTGGCCCAAACATATAGTCCTAGCTAACTGGGAGGTGGAAGAATCACTTGAGCCCAAGTGTTCAAAGTCAGCCTGGTCAACAAAGTAAGACCTCGCTCTTAAAAAAAAAAGGAGGGGGGCTTGAAATAAGGATAATGTGAGACATACTGTATCAATATAATACCATCAACTGACATATATGTAAAGGCTATCTCTTATTCTGAAGGTATGTTTTGTCTACTTTACCCTTTTGATATTAAAATGTCCTCTCTTTTATTAAAATGATTTTTAACCAATGACAACTTTTTAAAATGTTCTTACATAGCAGCACAAAAAGCTGATAGACCAATATTGAAATTTAATTTAAGTAGTTGATAAAACTCACTCAAAAAACAAAATGCCCTAAAAATGTAGACACTTCTATGGTTTTAGTGAAATAACTGGTATTAAACACCCTGGCATTTTCAATTTTTTAAAAAGTGAAGACATGATTTTATCTTAGCCAGATCCTTAATAGTATTTTTGAAAGTTTCACAGAAAGTCGGCAGATGTTTTCCAACTAAAGCAACTATTTGTTTGTTTGTTTGTTTGTTTGTTTTGAGTTGGAGTCTCACTCTTGTTGCCCAGGCTGGAGTGCAGTGGCACACTCACAGTCACCGCAGCCTCCACCTGCTGGGCTCAGGCAATCCTTCCGCCTCTGCCTTCCAAGTAGCTGGAACCACAGATGCACGCCATCACGCCTGGCTAGTTTTTGTTATTTATTGTAGAGGCAAGGTCTCACCAAGTTGCCCAGGCTGGTCTCGAACACCCAATTCAGGTAATCCTCTCGCGTCAGCCTCCCAAAGTGCTGGGATTACAGGCTCAGCCACTGCGCCCAGTCATTTTATTAAATAAAATAAAGAGAAGGGTCATCTTTTGTCTAATTTATAAAAAAAACAAATTCAAACAACTAAATGAACTTATAAAAAAGAGGAACCTTGCCAGGAGATAATTATCTACTTTTATTAGAAAATTTCAAAAGAAAAGACATTTCACTAACTTTCTTTTTCTTCAAGAAGTAAATTTTTGGAGAAATAAAGGACAATAGACACAAATGAAATGACAATGACAATTCATTTCCAACTGAATGCAGTCATTCCACATGTATTTTCCCACTGTAGACAACAACATGGTAAAGAAATGAACACCGGATGTATTTCCTTTTAGTCTGTGTTCTATCAATGATAATAAATAATGAAATATTATTTCACTGACTTTTAAGCTAGCAGCTAGATCCTTAGGGAATTTAATACAAATGCCTAATAATTTCTGGTGTGTTCAATTAGCAACACTTCCACAAAAGACAAAGGCAGCCTTGGAGATCCCTGGGCATATGTTATAAGATATTACCATGTGATAAGATTTATATCATCTTTATATGTCAAAACAAAGGTAAAAAAATCACTTAGAAAATGATGAAGCAGCAGACAGCAGACTGTTGTCTGCTCTCACTGTTGTCCTGCTCCTTGTGCTCTTCATAACGTATTTTTCCTTTAACAAATCTACACTGGTGAATATTTTCACACCTCCCCATGGAAAAAAAAGAAAATTATGAAATATGAGTGTCAATTTTGTAAAAAACTGTCTTTTGACTATAATTGAACAAAAGTTAAAGAAAGCTACTGTACTAATAAACTTGTTTCAAACATGTAAAGCTAAAAATTATACATTTTTACTATTAAAATGTAATTATCTTCCTTTCATTCTACGGTTTTGATACAGCTTTGGTGTTTTTCTCATGAAGGTATGGTTTTGAGAAAAAAAACCTCTCATCAAGAATTATTAGGGTATAAAAGACTGCTGAACCTGCACAGACTTGAGAACTCCATCTAACACGAGCTTTTAGCCTATAATTTATGTAATTCAAAGTATGTAGGAAGGGTAGACTGAAGAATCTGGTTAACTGACTTTGTCTATAATTAGATTTAAAATAAACATCCTAAGACTAAATACCTATTCAAAATGATGCTTTCTATTATTTGAGGTTCCATTAAAATTTCTAATAATAGAAATTACAGTGCCGTATCTTAGGGACAAAAGTGCACATAAGTTAATCAATCTATGTAGACATTTCAAATGTGCTTAAGACAAACAACTATAATGTAGAACATTTTGAAAGCTTGTTTAGAAACATATTAGAATTCAGGCACGGGGGGGGCGGTGGCTCACACCTGCAATCCCAGCACTTTGAGAGGTGGAGGTGAGAGGATTGCCTGAGCCCAGGAGTTAAAGACGAGCCTGGGCAATGTGGCAAGATCAAGTCTCTACAAAAAACCGCTGTAGTGGCCATAAGCATGCTACTGCACTCCAGCCTGGGCAACAGATTGAGACTCCAACTCAAAAAAAAAAAGAAAGAAAGAAATATATTAGAATTTATGCCTCTGCTGACAAATGGCTAACAAATTAATTGCCCCCAAATCAGGGAATGAATATATATAGGGTTATAGACAAAAGATCGATAAAGCACACTCTGAAAATACTACCTAATGCTATTTTTAATGTAAATTTTAAGAAGAAAAAAAAAAGCCGGAGAAAACCCCCCTTTAAAATTTTTTTTAAAAAGTCTTAGGTTATGATGGCATTTAAAAATAGCTAACACTAGCTGGGCTCAGTGGCTCAGCCTGTAATCCCGCGCCTTTGGGAGGCTGAGGTGAGTGGATTGCCTGAGCCCGCAGGTTCGAGACCGCCTGGGCAGCGAGACCTCGTCTCTACAATAAATCAAAAAATCAGCCGGGCGTGGTAGCGCATGCCTGTAATTCTGGCTACCTGGAAGGCTGAGGCGGAAGGATTGCCGGAGCCCAGCAGGTCGAAAGCGGCCACTGCACTCCAGTCTGGGCGACAGAGTGAGACTCCAACTCAAAAAAAAAACAAAAACAAAAACATAAACATCCATAAGTAAAATGTGGTTCACTTACTTGATAACGAGACAGCTATCGCACATAAATGTAGGCATATTTGATTCTTTTTTTTATTAAAAAAATTAATAATAACCTTGAGAGGCAGACAACAGGATCAAGAGAGAGTCTCTAAAACATACCATTCACAATATCTACAATACAATCTAAAATAATTAAGTATACAAAAAACAGAAAGTGAGACCCACATTCAACTTAGATAGTCAATAATGAGGAGCGCCAGGCTCGGTGCCTCAGCCTGTAATCCCGCGCCTTTGGGAGGCTGAGGTGAGTGGATTGCCTGAGCCCGCAGGTTCGAGACCGCCTGGGCAGCGAGACCTCGTCTCTACAATAAATCAAAAAATCAGCCGGGCGTGGTAGCGCATGCCTGTAATTCTGGCTACTTGGAAGGCTGAGGCGGAAGGATTGCCGGAGCCCAGCAGGTCGAAAGCGGCCAATGCACTCCAGTCTGGGCGACAGAGTGAGACTCCAACTCAAAAAAAAAAAAAAAAAAGTAGATAGCATTAAAACTTACATAGCAAAACAAAATCTCAAAACTCTACCAGCTCTCCATTTACATATATACTCTGTAACTGCACAAATCACTGAACTTCTCTCAAATTCGTTTTACATTTATTACACAAGTTTTGAAGGTAATAAATACAAATGAGCTATGTGAGAAATAGTTAATACATAAGTACTGCTACTTCCTGGTGCTAACAGTGATATAGGTTGAGTATCTCTTATCCAAAATGCTTAAGACGAGACGTGTTTCCAATTTCAGATTTTTTTTCGGATTTTGTAATATCTCCAAATACATAATGAGAAATCTTGGGGATGAGATCAAAGTCTAAACAATAACACCCTATATACATAGCATAAAGCAGGTCCACAGCCTGTTAGGAACTGGGCCACAGGAGGAGGTAAGTGGCAGGCTAGAGAGTAAAACTTCATTTGTATTTACAGCCAGTGCCCAACACTGGCATTACTGCTTAAGCTCCGCCTTCTGTCAGATCAGGAGGGGTATTAGTTCCTCATAGGAGCAGGAACCCTACTATGAACTGCCCATGCAAGAGATCTACATTACAATCTCCTAGACTCTAATGCCTGATGATCTGAGGTGGAACTAAGGCAGCTAGTGCTGGGGAGTGGTTGCAAATACAGATGAACACTGGCAGTGAGGTTTTACTGCACACCCTACTCCCCATCCCAGTCTGTGGAAAAACTGCTTTTCATGAAACTGGTCCCTGATACCAAAAAGGTTGGGGACCACTGACCTAGAGGTAACTTCATACAAGATTTTTAATACTTTTGCACATGAAACAAAGTTTTGGCTGCAACTTATCACATGAGATCCAGGTGTGGAATTTTCTACTTGCAGCATCATGTTGATGCTCAAAAAGTTTTGGATTTTGGAGCATTGTGAATTTCAGAACATGAAACTTTTTTTGCTACAGTTTAATAAGCAGAATTTTGTCAACAATGGTCATTATCCATAGGTTTAAATACTATCTGACACTATTTCTTGAGATGAACTACGATATGTGACAGAGACATTTCCTGTTCACCAAATATCCATGTGCTTCCCATATGTCCCAGATACTTACAGGGTCATGTAACTAGTTATAGGCTGTGAGTAGAAGTGACCTGGGTGTCATTTCACGGCTGAAATACTTAAGAGCCAACAGAAGACTCTCCAGTTCTTTATTTCCATGTGTTGTTCACTGAGGAGGCCTACTGTACCAGATGTAAACACATTGTCAGAAATTCCATCAGTGTTGTTTCCTGGGCTACTGTATGGCAAACTATTCCTTGACAAACTGTTGGATGGGTAACCTGAGCAAGAATAAACTTTAGTTGTGTTAAATCACTGAGATTATACCCTATTCTGACTAACATAGGGTTTATTAATATTAGATACTAATAATGAGTTATTCTTGTCCATTTACTTAGTAAGTTTGGCTGCAAAGAGAAGAATCCCATGAAAAGTCAGTGGATTTACAGTGAATGCTGTTTTGTCTGAACTATTTCCCATAGTCAATGGAGAAAAGCACAAAAATGTAATAAATACAATTGTATTCAACCTCCAAACATGCAACCAATGTTTTTGCACCATATGTAAAAATATATTAAGAAAACTAGACACTTTTATAAAAATTACATCATAATAAGAAACCCTTATAATGCAAACCACCTTAGCTTTATCACTTTCTTTGCATATACACACTTTTTGGTGCGTGCTGAGCCATTTGAGTTAGTTGCATTATGGTACTTTATCCTAAGAAAAATGACATTCTCCTATACAACAATAAATCATCACACTTAATCTTTTGCACTCGGAGACATCTCATGGATTACCTACTAGCAACTCAAATGCACTTTTTTACAAAATAGTGAAAAACCAATCACTTCATGTTACATAGTATAGCATTGGAACCAATTATTTTATTGTAATGATATTTGGCTTATAATGGAATTTTGGACATTGAGGAACTTATTTAAGATAAAAAATGAAAATTTTATATCTTACATTTTTCTAACGTGGTAACATGTGAAACCATGCACTGTAGATTCAATGATACATGTTGTGTATTAGTAATTTGTTAGACATCTTCCACCTAGTGTTTTCTATTCCAGCAGACAATCAGTCTTGTTTTCTTCCTCCCACATTAATAATATGTAATGTATTGTCCAGTCTGTTGCTCAAAGAAGATGTGGACATACTCGTGTTCCTGAAAACCACTTCTCAACTGATCAATCATATCTCAGTATATATTTCATCTCTTTATTTGCGTTTTCATGCAATTTGAATGAAAAACATCAAGGAAACATGCATTTTTAAAAATTTTGTGCTTGCATAAGTTTGTCCTGTCACCAGCAATCTCTTTATATGTGCCCTGAGGGGGACATATGAGTGGTCTGCTGGATTTATGATGTCCTCTCAGAGGGGACATCTAAGTGTAAAGGATTATATTTAACAATGATACTATTATCTAAATAAAATACAGTCCATATTCTCCCTAACTGTTCCAATAATATCCTCTAAAGGGAAAATCCAGAATCAATCAATCAAGGATTCGGTTGCATTTGGTCATCATGTCTCTTTTAGTCTCCTTTCACCTAGAGCAGTTTCCCAACCTATTTTTTAAATCTTTCAAGACACTGACATTTTGAAGAGCTAATGCTAATTGTTTTATCCCGTGCTCTTCAATTTGGATTGCTTCGATTTTTTCCCTCAGGATTAAATTCAGGTTGGAAGAGACTGTTTTTTTTTTACAAAAAAAAACAATTCTAGAAAGTAAACTAACTTGGCTAGCAGGGACACCAGAGAAACAGTGAAAAAGAAAGTTTCAAAAATCGACAATACATGCTCTCTAGGACAAACTCTAGCCAATCTATATGCTGACAACTCTCAGCCTTGACCTCTTCCTAAGCCTGAATCTTAGACAACTGACTGAATGCTGGACATCATCAAATGGCTGTTCTACAGACAATTCAACAACAAAACGTTTAAAATCCATCTCAGTCAAAAAAGTTACTGCTACTCACCCTCCTACCACATTCCTTCTCTAACTTAAGTATTAGCACTTTATCTCATCTTTAATGCCTAGTCAAGAGGCTTCCCTCTGTCTTACTCCACATCAAATAAAGTACAAGGAAATCTATCAATTTTACCTGTATTTCTTAAATCCATTTTCTCCTATCCAACTATACTACCTTTGTTCTAAGACCTTAGGATTTCTTCCTTCCTAGACTCTTACAATAGCCTAATTGGTTTCCTATCTTCCAGTCTTACTATGTCTACAGATAGCTTACTCATTTTATCAGATTAATTTATTTAAAGCACATATTTGATAAAATGATTTCCCTCTTAAAACTCTTCAATGGTTCCCATTCAAGTACAGAATAAAGTCAAATTTTCTGCATTGCATACAAGGGTTTATGAAGTTCATTGCCAATCTACATCTCCAGTAGATTTACACTTGATGCTACTTCTTCAGCACACTGTTTTCCTAACTTCAGTTACTGGATATCATCTTTACAATTTTTCTCCAGGGAAAAAGACATTTCAAATGAACAATGACATTTGAAGTTCATTAACTTCTTCCTATGTGAACTTAACAGTTAATAATTTGATGAGAAAATATTTGCTAAGCCTCTACGCTACATGTAAGTTGTTGTAGAAAGTACTATGAGAATACAAGAGAAGTCAGATATGTACTCTGCTCTAGGAAGAGTTTCCAGTATAGAATGTAGCTTTTTTTTTTTAAGGCACACATAAATATAGCACAAGGTAGAAAAATAGAAGAATCATAAAAAAGATTTGAGTAAAATCAACACAGGGATAAATTATTTCTAAACAGGAAAGGCCAGAAGAAAATCAGGGAAGACTTCCTAGAGGAGGTGGCAGTTGTCAGCCTTAAAGAATATGAACGATTTGGGCATGACCTTGAAGGAAATATTCAGTTATTGCCAACTAACATTCTTTGGGGCAACTATTCTAAATTAGCTTTTTGCCCCTAAATACAGGAATATAATACATTCCTTTAGTAATAATGACCTCATTAAAACATTCCCAAAGGAAGAAAGGTAATAAGTGGGATGCCATCTCAGATTCTGATGAGTGTCATTTAGGAAAAAGCTCTCTAGGTGCTATGCCCTCCCTACTACATCCTCCAAATGGGGAACTCTTCTCAAGTGGATACTTTATAACTGATCAATTTCTAGCAAGTTTCTCCAGATTTCCACTGTCTTCATTCATACAATGTTAGTCTAGACATAAAGATGATTTGCTATACAGGCTTCTACCATAAATAAGTATATCCAATTTCAATACTGACTATGATCTCTCTAGCTAGTTCTCTTAATATTGTCCCCTCCTAGAAGAGTTGAGTCAGTATGCGAACCTACACATTTAGCAATAGATCACCAATACAGAAACATAATAGTATCAGCTCCTCTTATCTCCCTTTACCTTTTCTCTCCACCACAAAAAAAAAGGAAAAAGGAAAAGATAATTTCTTTATAGAGTTAAGAGGTACAAATTGCTAAAGCAATGTTTTCATTGGTGTATACTCTACACAGCTGAAAATACATAAAACTGCTTCTATAAGAACATTTAAGATAAGAGTATTAATCTTGACTATCATATACTTAGAAGATATTGTTTAGTATGGAAAGAATGGGCTAGCGGTGAAAGGAGACTAGTTTCAGAGACTACTATAATAATCTAGGAATAAAGTCATGAGGTTTACTAAGGTAAAGACAATAAGTACAACAAAGGAAAAGATATTGTGCAGGTTAGACCTATCAATTGAAGTGAAGAAGAGATGGGAGCAAAAAGAGAAATAATCAAATATGACAAACTCTGAGCCTACGACACTCATAAAGATAGTGTTGCTTATTGTTCCAGTAGCTACTAGATTTTTTTCAGAATATTTTTGGGTAGAGATTCAAGAAGGTAGGCTTTTCTACTAAAAGCAGTTGTGTAGTCTAAAGAAGGAAATGGAGGAAAACGATGTGGAAACCAACCATGGGGTAGAACAACAAAGAAAGTATTATCATCTTTTTCTTTGAAAGTTTTGGTTCTTTTTCTTTTAATTATTTGTTTAAAAATATAAGAAATCATCTTCCAGGCTTTACTTTATACTTATACTTACACACACACACACACACACACACACACACACACACACACAAACACACACTTTTTTTCAAAACTGAGATCATACCATTCTAGCTTTTATTCTTTAGTTATACACTGCTTGCTAAAAAATTTATCCAGGTTACAGACTCCTACCTTCCTTTTAAAAAGTAGATATGTAATATTTACCATATACCTATTTAACCATTTCCCTATTTACATATCCACTTAAGTGGGTAGGTTTTATTGCTGTTGGCTGCATGTAAAATGTTAGTTGGTTTTGTTTTTTTAAAGAATACTTTGCAATAATAATACTGCTAATGAACATCCTAGTACATACATGTTTATATTCTCCAAGATTTTCTATAGGCTAGAAATTATAGATTCCTAAAAGTGGGGTTAATAAGAAATCCACATTCAAAATTTTGATTGAAACATTAGTTCAGTTGGGTACA
This sequence comes from Carlito syrichta, assembly GCF_000164805.1. Taxonomy (NCBI): domain Eukaryota; kingdom Metazoa; phylum Chordata; class Mammalia; order Primates; family Tarsiidae; genus Carlito; species Carlito syrichta. The sequence continues at coordinate 312,086 of NW_007245969.1, forward strand.
GTTGCTCATGACTGTAATCCCAGAATTTTGGGAGACTAAAGTATGAGGATCGCTTGAGTCCAGGAGTTCAAGATGCAGCCTGGGCAACATAATGAGGTTCCATCTCTATTTTTATTAAAAGAAAAGAAACAGTAGTGAAAAATTATTCTCCAAAAAAGACTGTAGGAAGCCCTCTCCTGAATTTCTAAACTATCAATCTTGGAATAAAAAAGAGCCCCAAAGACCTTATATTAGTTTCCCTAATATACTGAACCCTAATTCTTTTTTATTCGTGTCCACTGTGAAGCTTTAGCCTAAACACTATGACATGAAATTGACCTATTTTAAAAAGAGCTAACTAGCATTCTTCAAGGGACTAAACCAATTCTCAACAGAAGGTAGTACTTGCTCGCCAACCGCATGAAAACTATGAAGGCATTTTTGGTATTCAATACCTGAGGGTCGCAACAAGCAGAAATGAGTGGAGCACGAGATCACAGAGCAATCCGGCACAATAAATATCTTGCCCAAAATGCCAACAGCACTCACCCAACACCTGACTTGGAAATACTGAAATAGATCACTGGGGTATACTGTTTGGTTTCAGTTGTAAGAAGTCTGAAAAGACAGTCAACAGGATTCAACTGGGTACAATTTCGGGGCAAGATACACATAATAGCTCTGTGAAACACTTGCAAAATTATATGTTATTATTCCTATACCATGTTCCTTAGGTAAGGCTTCAAGTTTCCAAAGAACCTGCATCTGATTACCTCTGAAATTCTCTGCTTAAACTTTGTACTACCTGTGGCTTCCTGGTAAAGGCCATTTTTCTTTTTGCTTTCCAAGATTTAATGCACATGTTTGGCAGTGGCTGCACTATTTTGGATTCAACCTTAAACACTGAAGAGAAGAAATTGAAATCAGAACTTACATATTTTCTTAATGCCTAAAGTTCTCCAGTCATTTCTGAAATAATATTTTTATACCTTTCTATTTCTTAAAATCATAAGTCCTTATGGTCCCAATTCTGTGTTCCCTGTACAACACCTGGACAATAATTGTGCCACATACAAGGTGAGCTCAATAAATTTTGAATATGGCTGACTTTAGTATTAGGAAAATTCTATGGGAAATAGCCTGAAGAAAGCAAAAAATAATTTTTAAAAAAGCATAAACACGACCGGGCTTGGTGGCTCAGCCTGTGGGAGGCTGAGGTGAGTGGATTGCCTGAGCCCGCGGGTTCGAGACCCGCCTGGGCAGCGAGACCTCATCTCTACAATAAATAAAAAAATCAGCTGGGTGTGGTAGCGCATGCCTGTAATTCCGGCTATTTGGAAGGCTGAGGCGGAAGGATCGCCGGAGCCCAGCAGGTCGAGGCTGCCGTGGCCAGGAGCGGCCACTGCACTCCAGTCTGGGCGACAGAGTGAGACTCCAACTCAAAAAAAAAACAAAAACAAAAACATAAACATCCATAAGTAAAATGTGGTTCACTTACTTGATAACGAGACAGCTATCGCACATAAATGTAGGCATATTTGATTCTTTTTTTTATTAAAAATACAGCTTGCAAGATTAAATAATTTTTTTTTTCAGTTGAAGTCTCACTCGGTCGCCCAGACTGGAGTGCAGTGGCTGCTCCCATCCACCGCAGCCTCGACCTGCTGGGCTCCGGCAATCCTTCCGCCTCAGACTTCGAGTAGCCGGAATTACAGGCGCGTGCTACCACGCCCGGTTAATTTTTTGATTTATTGTAGAGATGAGGTCTCGCTGCCCAGGCGGGTCTCGAACCTGCAGACTCAGGCAATCCACTCACCTCAGCCTCCCAAAGGTGTGGGATTACAGGCTGAGCCATCAAGCCCAGCCAATAATTTTTAAGTAAACACGAAAGCACTCTCTAACTTCATCTCTTTACCCCAAATAAGAAACATTTTTCTTTCAAAAGACTGTCTTCAGCATGTAAACAAGTTACATAGTGACAGTTGGAGTGTATATAATATTTTTGTATTCTATTGCCATTATTTATGGGTCTTTCTTTGTGTTAACCATATTGCCTTTCAAAAGGCTGCATAATGAACAAATATATTGTTTTTGCTGTGCCTTGTCAGCATTGGTTGTTAGCTCTAAAATATTTTTGTGAAAGGTAGGTACCTACTTGGCTACATGTGATTTAAAAAAATTTTTTCAGTTGTTCATTTGCCATTTGGATTTTCACATGTGTGAATTACTCTTTGCCCTTCTTTCTACTGAAATCTTGATGATTTTCATATGAATTTTAAGTATTATTAAGTTTACTTCTATTGCCTTTCAGACCTGCTCTTCAGAGGTATTTTTGAGAAGACTAAGGCTTTTTTCTTTTTATTGTAAAGGTAATATATGCACATCATAAATATAAACATTTCTGGACAGCAGATAAAAGGAGAGAATGTCTATTACAATCTTGTCACCCTAATGTAACTACCGGATATTCTGACATTTTCTTCTGGTCTTTTCTGAGCAAGTGCATTTCAGTTTCAGTCACATTACTCCCACAATACTTTGTTTTCTTTGCTTAAGGTGGGAGAATGCATATGATATAATTTTCCTTGAAGTCTTAACTTTATTTAGTTCATTTTAAAGCTTTAACTCTCACTTGGAATCTTAAACCTATAAATAAATATTATTTTAATCTCTGGTAGCTACATAAGTAAATTTTCTTTTTTTCCTTTTTGCTTAGTCGAATTTTCCATAATGAACTTGTATTACAGTTTTGCAGGGGTGTTGAGGATTAAATTTTAAAAAAAGCATATGGGTGTCAACTAACCAAAAAATCTTACAATTATAAGATGAAGAACAGAATAGTTCTTTTTGAATGAAGGCATCACAACAACTAAGTCCATCTAGGAAATTTAGCAGTCTAAAACCTTGCTAGGGTATAATACCACCTTTGAGTATGTTAGAATGCAGACTCTTAGACCCTACTCCAGATCAATCTGCATTCAACAAGATGCAGAGTGAGCATCTCAGAGCATTGCTCTTAAAATGTGGCTACATGTTCGAATTACCTGTGAAAACTAAACAAGTATGATGGAGTTAGAAATAAAATCCACAACATACCAGTCACAATGTGCAAAGAAAAATACCACAGCATTCTTAGCACTATGAAAAATATAGTCAAACCTGAAGTTACACTAAAGTGTATCTTTGGGAGTTGGAAGAAGAAACTCATTCATATTTCTCATGTGCCTACATTTCCACACCAAGTCAGTGTTTAACAACAACTATTCCCTCAAGGAACATACAGATAAAACACTAGAAAAATCTAGCACTCTCTTCAACTTGGTGCCCTTTTCTGCTTGGATTTAGAAATCACTAAATATTAATTATATTTTCTACTGAAGACTTAGTGAGAAAGGTAATGAGACTTTCAAAAAATAAAAACTCAGGCTGCAACAAAGTCAGGTAAATTGTTTGATTTGATCAAGGCAGGTAGGTCAGTCTACACATTTGGTCAAATTTTCACCTGTAAGTCAACAATACGTTAAAAAAAAAATCTGTCCTGGTAACAGAAAAAAATTTGAAAAGACATTAGTAGCTTGATAGAAAAAAGTATCAGTCTGAATGAAAAGACTAATAAAGGCAATAAAATGACTACAACAAGATGAAAAATTATGTAACCAGCAACCAAGAGTATACTTAAATAAAATTCAGTCTTGTTAAAACAGAGTCCCAAAATAATCATAATATTATTAGTGTCACTATTTAAAATTGGGAGGACTAAAAATGCAGAATTCTTTTATATATTTTATGATACTACATATTATATATTATATGATACACATTAGATATATTAGATAATAAATATATATTTAATACATAGAAACAGCAGGGTTTATTCTAAGGTTGCTCTCTTCCACTGATTTACCTATCATGATACATGCATGTCTTAGCTATTGTTGTTAAAAAACACATCTATTAAGGTAAGACATTTCTATTTTTCCTTCTCCATTAATTCACAGTTTCCAGAATTTCCTTTTTTTTTTTTCTTTTTTTGAGTTGGAGTCTCACTCCGTTGCCTAGGCTAGAGGACAGTGGCACACTCATGGCTACCCCAGTATCAACCAGCTGGACTCCAGCGGTCCTTCTGCCTCAGCCTTCCAAGTAGCCAGAATTACAGGTGTGTGCTGCCAGGCCCAGCTAATGTTTGATTTATTGTAGAGACGAGGTCTTGCCAAGTTGCCCAGACTGGTCTCGAACCCATGGGCTCTGGCAATCCACTTGCCTCGGATTACCAAAGTGCTGGGATTACTGGCTGAGTCACCGAGCCGGCCTTGATTTTCTCATTTATGTTTTAGATAAATTTCAGAAATATCATTTCATCTCCCCAACAACTCACTGTAATTTGTATCAAAAACATGTTAAACCAGTAAGTATTTTAGGATTAGGCAACTTCAATATATTTTCCCTATCTGTCTTAAAGTTTTAAAGTGTTTATTATATGTCACACACATTCCTCATTAAGACTGATTCAGTAGGCATATGGACCAATGGAACAGAATAGAGATTCCAGAAGCAAAACTTCAACTTCTCAACCAACTCATCTTCAACAAAACCTACAACAACAATCACTGGGGAGAGAAGAACTCATTCAGTAAATGGTGCTGGGAAAACTGGCTGACCACATGCTGAAAATGCACCAGGACCCCTACCTATTACCATACACAAAAATCAACCCTAAATAGATCAAAGACCTAAACGTAAACCTCAAACTATAAGAACCTTAGAGAATGCAGGAGACACCCTTATGGAAATTGGTGACCAATTTCTGATCAAAACCCCAAGTGCCCATACCATAAGAGATAAGAAAGACAAGGGGGACCCCATCAAACTGAACAGCTTTTGCAAAGCAAAAGAAACTACCAAGAGAGCAGGGAGACAGCCCACAGAATGGGAAAAAGTTATATGCCAACTGTACATCTGACAAAGGTCTAACATCCAGGATCTACAAGGAATGCAAACGTGTCAAAAGGAAAAAAAACAAACAGCCCCATTAAAATGTGCGCAAAAGACATGAACAGACACTTCTCAAAGAAGATATACAGGCAGCCAACACAACACACGAAAAAGTGCTCAGCCTCACTCATCATCAAAGAAATGCAAAGCAAAACCACACTGAGATACCACCTAACCCCAGTAAGAATGGCCATCATTAATAAAACAAACAATGACAGATGCTAGAGAGAATGTGGAGAAAAAGAGACACTTCTACACTGCTGGTGGGAATGCAAACTAGTGCAACCTCTTTGGAAAAGTGTGGTAATTTCTAAAAGAACTAGACATGACCTTCCGTATGACCCAGCAATCCCCCAACTGGGAATATATCCAGAGGAACTCAAATCATTCTACAAAATCGATACCTGCACACACATGTTTATTGCAGCACTATTCACAGTAGCAAAAACATGGAACCAACCAGGCTGCCGAATGAAACTGGACTGTATTTTAAAAATGTGGTACATATACACAATCGAATATTACACAGCCATAAAGAAGGACAAACATATGGACTTCAGAGAACCTGCATGGAGTTAGTCTATCATACCCAGTGATTTATCACAGAAACAAAGAACAGAGGACCACATGTTCTCACTCATAAGCAGACCCTGAACACTGACCATAATACTATAAGAAAGGGATTGGCAGTAGCGAGATGCTGCCAGGGTAGGAATGGGGAACATACCACATCAATAAGGGTACCTGATCTCAAACCAGGCAAAGTGGGCACCATAGGGAGGCCCAAACTTTTACCTGTAAGATGACCACTTGTATACCTAATCCTGAATTGTATCCCACATCTTTAAAATAAAATAAAAAATTAGTAACAAAAAAAAGACTGGCTCAGGATGAAGAGCAAGGTGGGGGTGGGGGGAAGTTGTCCTGCTCACACATGCAAAACTGAATTTAAGAAGGTACTATATTTCATACTCATGTCCAATTCTGACCTTATAAGCAAATTGTAGGCTTTTCTGCTAAACTACCATGATTAAATCCTAAATTTTAAAATAACAATCCTCCACTAATGAATCTCCCTCAAACACAAAAAACTCCTGCATCAGAACCAACACAGAAATGAGAAATATGTATCAAGAGATGAACTGATCCCATGAACATACACATTACAATAAATTGTCTCTTCACAGTAAAATTTTTTTTCCCCCAAGAGTCTTCCTCTGTACACATGCTGAAGTGCAGTAATATGCTTACCGCCACCACAACCTCTACCTGCTGGGCTCAGGTGATCTTCCAAGAAGCTGGAATGACAAGTGCATGCCACCACATCTGGCTAATTTTTTTTTAATTGAAGAGACGAGGTCTTGTCAATTTGCCTAGGCTAGTCGTGAACCCCTGGGCTCAGGCAATCCTCTCACCTCCACCTCCCAAAGTGCTGGGATCACAGGCATGAGCCACTGTGCGTTGGCCAACAGCTAAACTATTCGAATTTATTCCTTATTCCCTTTCCAACTAATTCCTATTTCTACATATATATATTCCTATAACTATATATTTCTGTTCTTGACTAATATTTTCTGGCCAATTTACCTTCTATGCATTAGAAGTTTGCAACAACAACAAAAAGACTCAACTTACTCCTTGCACTTGTTTTTGCTAATTTTTTCACTTTTCCAACACTGAAATCCTCATATGAATCCCATAGGGTATTGTGGTAAGCAGTCTCAGGATGGCTCTCAATGATACCATCCTTCTGGTTCAAGTCCGTTTCCTTCCTTTCTATATGGGCTAGACCTAGCGTTTACTTCGAACAAATAGAATACAGCAACTGTGATGGCATGTCTCACATCTGAAATTAGGTTACAAAGAGACTGGATTCTGTTGTGGTACTCTCTCTTATTCACTCTATGGGAAATCAGCTGCTAAGTTGTGAAGCCCATGTGGTAAGGAACTGAGGTATCCAACCGACAGCTATAGACAACCTGAGGCCTACCAAGAGTCAAATGGGTAAGTGCTGCCCATCAAGCCTTGTAATAACTGCAGCCCCCACTGACTGACAGCATGACTATAGGAAGACTATAGACTTGTGAGACACCCTGAGTGACAGGGCAACCGACTAAGCTGTACCTAGATTCCTAGTCCACAGGAATGGTGAGATCATAAATGTTTATTGCTCTAAACTGTTAAATTTTAGAGTAATTTTTTATACAGCAATAGATAAGGAGTACAGTTTCTAAAAAATTCTTATGAATCACTATAGTATACTACATATTTAATAAAATTTCTTTTGCAGAAACGAACATATAGCATAATCCCACTTACAAGCACTTGTATTCATACTATCTCAACTGAATCACAAAAACAATTCTATATGATATGTGCAAGTGCAGATATAATTCTGTCTTACACTCTGTATTTAAGGATTTTAGAATCTAATCTAATATACTCCCGCTATATTCAAATTCTTAAAAATCTATTCATTCCTAGACATCTGTCTGCTTATTTAAGATTACATCTTTCATTAATTAGGTTCCTTCCTTCTTTCTTAAATTTTTTTCCTAAAGTGTAAAGGTGTCATAAAACTTAGAAACTACTAGTAGCAATCTTTGTATGCTGTAATATCTCCTCAATATTTTTGAAAGAAAGCAGCCTACAGAAATGATTTTTTTCATAAACTAAGATATAGCCTAAAATCTAAAGCAAATAACAATAATTCAGAGAAGACAACATCTAAATAAAGTGCATAATCATTTATCTACAAGTCTATTTTTAGTTTGTTTATATGAATTCATCCTGCCCAAACATTTAGTGAGCACCTACCAAGCGGCAGACAATAAATGAGATGAATAAGATGAAGTCTACCATTGCCCTCCCTGACACCTATAAAGCATTCCCAGGCTAGAGGAAGAAGATAACTGTAATATAATAGGTAATATAATAAAGGTTTAAAAAGAGGGAGGATAGAGAAGAAACAGTAAATCCTGCCTAAAAGAGAGAAAGACAGTATCAAAGAAAAGACAGAATTACGCTGGAATTTGAAGAAAAAGTAGGAACTTGCTAGGTCCCCTGCCAGGGAAGACGGTATTCCAAGGCAAATGAAAAAATCATGCAATACAAATGAAACTGGTACGGATTCCCTCCAGAAGACTTATAGCTAAGGCCAATGAATCAGCTTCTCATAATCTCATTTACTCATTCAAAAAACCCCTGAGCGTATGCCATATGCCTGGCACTGTGCTAGGTACTAGAAATGAAGAAATCACATAATACTAAGTCCCTGACCTCAAGGAACTTAGAGTCTAACTAAACTTAAGGAGAGCATGCATTCACTGTAATTATACAGACTGAATTGCTTGTGGAACTTCCCTCTTTCATTCCTTGTGTGAATCATATTCTTTGTAGCATCAGTTTCCTAATTTGTAAAGTGGAGATAATATTATACCTATTCAGTCACCCCTTGGTATCTTCAGGGGATTGGTTCCAGAACCCCTGCAAATAAACACAATCTGTGGATACTGAAGTCCCTCATATAAAATGGTGTAGTATGGGAATATAAACTATGCATACTCTCCTATAAAATTCAAATTATTTCTAGAATGCTTATAATACCTAATACAATGTAAACACTATATAAAGTTTTTATACTGTACTTTACAAATTTTGGATTATCTTTTATTGGCTTATTTTCCCCTGAATATTTTCAATCTGTGGTTGGTTAAATCTGAGAATTTGGGCTCCCCAAATATAGAGGGCTATCTATACCTCAAAGAATTATAGTGAGAATTAAGTAATGCCAGTAAAATATTCAAAATAGTGCATTTGTGATAAACATTAGCCATCACTGCAATTACTATAATCATCATCACTGCTAAGAATGAGGCAATTGAAGGTTTTAGTAAAGACCCTTTCTGTGTTCTAAATTATAAAGAAGGAACAGAAGGACTCTTTTCTGTTTAGCTCCTTCCAGAGTCTATAAACAAAGTATAAGACGTGATAATGTGATTATTAGCTAAGGCATTAAGTCTGTCATAAAGTCCAAAAACAGTGTACTGAAAACACCACCTGATCCACCAGCAGACAAGACTCTGATTATAATATAGGATTGATTTTATTTGAGTACTAGCAGGTTTTCAGCTCTGCTTATACATATATGTGGTTAAGAAGTAGTACTAACTAACTCAAGCAGAAAGGTTTAGATAATTCGCCTTGGCGCTAACATACAAAATCGAGAGCCAAAGCTATCTCCAGCACAAGGTTTAAAAAGTAATCCTTTGGTGGAGTTATATTAAACCTATTTAAAAATTCACTTCTGAAAGGGCACCACAACACCCAAAGTTTGAAATGATCTCTTTAAGCTAAATTTTTTTACAAAATCCTACTGCTCAAAAATTCAACAAACCAAACTCAAAACAATATGGGATTACCAAAGAAAATATAACACAAAGGAAGCAAATTATATAAAAATTGCATAAAGACTCAATAAAAAAGGATACAATAAATATTAATTTTTAAATACATAAGGCGATTACATTACACTTGTATTTTTTTAGTGCAGGCAAGATTTAATGTAAAGCAGGAATCTTCAACTAGAGTAAACAAAAGTTGTTCTCTTCAATTTTTACCCACCTTTCTCTTTCAGTTTTAACTTTTGATCCTAAAACTATTTATTTATTTATTTACTTTTTGAGTTGGAGTCTCACTCTGTCGCCCAGACTGGAGTGCAGTGGCCGCTCCCGGCCACTGCAGCCTTGAACTGCTGGGCTCCATCGATCCTTCCGCCTCAGCCTTCCAAGCAGCTGGAATTACAGGCATGCGCTACCACGCCTGGCTGATTTTTTGATTGATTGTAGAGATGAGGTCTCGCTGCCCTGGCGGGTCTCGAACCCGCGGATTCAGGCAATCCACTCACCTCAGCCTCCCAAAGGCGCGGGATTACAGGCTGAGCCACCGAGCCCAGCTGTCCTAAAATTATTTAAGGGGCTCTCCCAGGACTTCCTTTTACTGTGTCTGTATTTGCTTCTGGACCAAGACTGACTTTGTGAGTTTCAAGAGCCCGCTTCCCAAAGTGAGGACCAAAGAAATTTTTGAAACCATGACAACTGAGCAAATCTTTTGATTTCCAAAAGCAAAGACTTGAGAGATTTCTGAAGTAAAATCAAAATCCAATTTTAAAATTCTGTTTTAAATCTTGCTGAATATAGTTTAACAATCCAAGGAATATTATGTATAATATAATCAACATGGGTGTAAGCTCAAAGGTTTAAAAAGTAGAAAAGCAGCATAGTACACCAATTACCAATCAAGAATTCTAGACTAAGTTTTAGAATCAGAAATTCTCCTTCCTACTGTTTCAAGCAGCATAACCTTAAGCAAATTACTTAACTTCCAACATCTCAATTTCCTCACCTATAAAAATATTTACCATATGAAGTTTCCACAAGAATATTAAATAAGACAATATATTAACATACAGAAAGCATTTTTTTTAAAAAAAGGCAGGACTACTCTACCCATTTCTGTAGCTATTGTAACACTTAAAGGTCAGTGGTAAGAACAATAACATCAGCTAAAATTTACTACACAAGTACATTTTTTAGTGTATAAAATATACTTCAAATATTTCATCTTATTTAATCCTCTCTGATCAACAGAACACATCATAAACTAACTAGACTTTCACTCTTTATTTCCCTAATCACTAGTGAGATTGGGCATCTTTAGGTTCAATTCTGACTCAGATTTAAAAAATGGAAGTTTAGCCAGGCTCGTGGTTCAGCCTGTAATCCCGCCCCTCGGGGGGCTGAGGTGAGTGGATTGCCTGAGCCCGTGGGTTCGAGACCCACCTGGGCAACTTGGTGAGACCTCATCTCTACAATAAAAAAAATAAAAAATAAAAAAATAAATGGAAGTTTGAACTTGAAGACTATTCTATAATCTACTACCAATGTTTTCACGTTTGTTCCTAACCAATGGATATATCTATTTAAATCACAATATTGTATTAACAAAATTCAAGTTATTAATCTTACTTCCTTTTCTCTCTTCCCCCTTTTCTACTCCCTTCTTCCCCTTCTTGCCTATTCTTTTCTTTCTTTTTTATCCTGTATGACTCAAGTTTTCCAGATGCACTACTGAAAATCACTTATTGACTAGGGAAAGTAAAGATCTTTAAAATTACTAACCAATAGAATTTATTTTGCATCCATATATACATTGTTAACACAGACATTTATTTAGTTCTGCAACAAACATTTGAGATGCCTCACTATAGGTGAATCACATTACTTTAAGTACTGAACCACAATTCTTGGCTTTTAATTCTATGCTACAACTAGAGAACACTACATGAAAATGTTGACATAATTTAGTGGGCACAGTGTTTCTTCTGAATTGCCTAATCTTTCTTTTCATATATGCACAAATTTGTTCAAATCACAGAAAAAAAAGCAGAACTGAGCAAATAGGAAAAATGGTATCTTATACTCTTGGCATGTAGTATTTGGAAGGCTAGAGAAGGGCAGAATGCTCCAAATTGAAGAAAAAACATAACTAACAAAAGAACAGTATGAATTAGAACTAATAAATGAGTTCAGTAAGGTTGCAAGATACAAGATGAATATACAAAAATCAACGGCAAGCCAGGCTCGGGGGCTCAGCCTGTAATCCCACGCCTTTGGGAAGTTGAGGTCAGTGGATTGCCTGAGCCCGTGGGTTCGAGACCCGCCTGGGCAACTTGGCGAGACCTCATCTCTACAATAAATCAAAAATTAGCCGGGCGTGGTAGCGTGTGCCTGTAATTCCAGCTACTTGAAAGGCTGAGGGGAAGGATCGCCAGAGCCCAGCAGGTCGAGGCTGCGGTGGCCGGGAGCGGCCACTGCATTCCAGTCTGGGCAACAGAGTGAGACTCCAACTCAAAAAAGAAGGAAAAAAAAATCAACCATACGACCATACACTGGCAATCAACAATCTGGAAGTAAAATCAAGAAAATTCTATATACAATGGCATCAAAAAGAATAAAATGCTTAGGAACAAATTTAACAAAAGCAGTACAGCAGTTGTACAGTTTTTTACTGGATATACTATTTGTAAAAATGGGTATATTATATATGTGTTTTGTCCACATGTATTTTTGAAATGACATACATGATACTACAGTGTATTACACTTTTGGAGGCTTAATTAATTTTAGATATTAGACATGAGTTAAATCAAGTTTCTCCTATAAGTAGAGTTATTATTTGAGATACACCATTATATCTAGAGCATCTAGCTAAGTTGTGTTATAAATGAGTACTTATATTTCAATACCAGAAGAACTTGTGCTAATTTCATATTTTCTTTGCTTCTTATCTGATACCTTCCTTCCTAATAATCCATTAGAAATGTCACAAATTATAAAATTTTCTTTTTGACCAGATACCGTGACTTTTGGTTTTGTTTTGTTTTTTTGAGTTGGAGTCTCACTCTGTCGCCCAGACTGGAGTGCAGAGGCCGCTTCCGGCCACCGCAGCCTCGACCTGCTGGGCTCCGGCGATCCTGCCACCTCAGCCTTCCGAGTAGCTGGAACTACAGGCGTGCGCTACCACGCCCGGCTAATTTTTTGATTTGTTGTAGAGATGAGGTCTCATCAAGTTGCCCAGGCGGGTCTCGAACCCGCGGGCTCAGGCAATCCACTCACCTCGGCCTCCCAAAGTGCTGGGATTACAGGTTGAGCCACCGAGCCTGGCCGATACCGTGACTTTTTATGAGTTGTACATCAGTGCAGCAATACACAAATTGAACAATAAAACGAAATGTGAAAGTCCAGAAACAGAACCACATATGTGTGAAGCTAGGGTATGTCATATGGTTTTTATGTCAGATCAGTGGAGAAAGGGAGGACTATTTTAAAATTAGGCTTAGAAGAAAGGCAGTCTAATTATATTGGATCCTTACATTATATACAAAAATCAACTCCAGATGGTTAAATGTTAAAATGTCTATCAAAATTTTAATAAACTATTAATGGAAGTATTTTTTAAACGTTGGAGAACAGTTTTTAACCTGTCTTAAAATGAGACACAAAAGTTTTGACTATAAAAAATGAACACATTTGTATTAAAATTGAGTTTTCTTTCATAAAAAGACAAATTGACTGAGGAGGCTTGCTGCATTATTTTGTTTTTATCCAGAAATTATCGTATTTTCATTTGGAAATTTTTTTGACACGGATATTTTTTCCATCAAATCACAATTAGAGGCCAGGCGTGGTGGCTCACATATGTAATCCCAGTCCTTTGGGAGGCTGAGGCAAGAAGACTGTCTTAAGGCCGGGAGTTTGAGACCAGCCTGGGCAACACGGCCAAACACTGTCTCTACAATAAAGAAAAAAAATTAGCCAGGTTGAGGCATGAGAATTGCCTGAGCTCAGGAGTTCGAGACCAGACTGAGCAACATGGCAAAACCTCATCTCTACAATAAATCAAAAAAATTAGCCAGGTGTGATGGTGTGCGCCTGTAGTCCCAGTTACTTGGGAGGCTGGGGCAGAAGGATCACCTAAGCCCAGCAGGTTGAGGCTGCGGTAGCCATCTGATCGTGCCACTGTACCCCAACTTGGGCAAAAGAGTGAGACTTCAACTAAGAAAAAAAAATCACAATTAGAAAGACAGTTGTCAACTAATAAAGACTAAAAATTTTTTTGAGGACTTACTCTAAGTATATATATAGCATGGGTCAAAGCATTTTATGTTATTTTTAAATAATGTATATCTAACATATGCAAGAAGCAATTTGCCATTGAGTAAACTTTTAAAAATATGAGACCTTTAGGAACAGATCCAGTCAGTTCATAACTTCTAATTGTATTCAAAGTCCTGCTGCTACATTGTATTTGATATTTTTGCCTCAAATTTTCCCCCAATTTTTTTTGCCAAATTCATTTAGTGTCTCTACCCTTCTTTCCTCAATTCTACTATGTCCTCTCTAGTATCTAGCATCTCCCTCTCCATCCTTCATAACTAAACACATCTCACCACTCTATCCCATTTTAAATTCGAATTTACTAGTAACTCTGTGCAATGATTCTTTGCTCCTTTATGCCTCACATATAATGTTTTTACAGAACAAAAAAAAGAGGGAATTTTTAGGCAGCCATGTAAAATTCAGGAGTGAGACTGAAAAGAAAGTCCTGGCATCAAATGTGTAGTATTGATTGCTGAGCATAGCAATTATTCAATTAATTCTTGCTGAATGAGTGAAAAGTCTAAGAAAACAGCTGAAAGAGAAATTTATAAATTTACCTTTCATCTCCAGGAAAGTGTTATAGTTTGGAAAAAAAATCCCTAAGTGATTCTGATATGCAACCTCTTCAGTCAAAAAACAAAACAAAGTATATTTGCTTAAATGTACTTAGATTCAAGGAAAGTACTAGTTTTCATTTTGACAATATGTCACCTGCTCAATTATTTCTGATAAATCAGTGTGATTGCTTTATAATTATTTCTGCATATAACACTTTTGAAAACCTATTGCTATATTTTATTTACTTTTAAAGCAAATCTTTAATTATATTTGTAAAGATTATCACCTCATAAGCAAAGTAACATAGTTCTCACTACAAGATATCATTATAGTACAGTATACTTATGAATTTGGTATGAAACTAACCAAAGGGGCAGTCTCCAAATTAAAATGGATTAAAAAAAAATACATCAGAAAGGCCTTAAGAGAGTTTTGCACATAGAAAGTAGTTAGAATGTTCATTTTGTTATTCTAAGTTCACAGTAATATAGTCAATATACTAGAAAGAAAGCATTAAGAAGAAAAGGGATTATCTTCTGGTACTTTAACCCTTTGCACTTGTAAATCTAGCAAACCACTCAGATGTCTCCTCTCAGGGGACATAAAGAGATTGCTGCTGATTATATAGGACAAACTTATGCAAAAGCAATGTTTTTCAAAAATGCATGTTTCCTTGAGGTTTTCCATTCAAACTGCACACACAAAAAAAAGCAAATAAAGAGATGGAATATATACCTATGTATGCGTTTAAAATGTATCAGCCAGCACTAAAAAGAAAAAGAATATGTGAAGTGCTTTCACAGTGGTGCTGACGATTCTTTGTAACAGAAGGTAGCGATTGTTATAAAAAAGGCAGCTGGAGGTATACCCTGGTATCACATGGAATAACTTGAAAAGATAAGCAAGTTACTATAGACTTAAAAGTAAGAGACTTTCAAAGTCGAAGGCAGATTGTATTGAAGTATCCAGCAGCACAGATCCAATATATCTAACTACACCAAGATGGAAAAATAAAATTGGACAAGTAATGTTGTTTTGATAAATTTCATACTGTTTCATAATTCACAATTAGAATTTTTTAATCTATTTATTTAGTTTGTAGAACAATGGCAAAAACGAAAAGACAAAAGTGAGAGTTCTAAGCAGCAGTGAGGATGAGTTAGATTTAGACTCATCTTTGTGATACTCAGGAATCATGAGTGCATTCTTCCACATCATCTCTGAACAACAGGCTGAACAATAAATTACATATTATTAATGTGGGAGGAAGAAAACGAGACTGCATTGTCTGCTGGAATAGAAAAACACCAGGTGGAAGATGTCAAACAAATTACTAATGCACAACATGTATCAATGAACCTGCAATGAATGTCAGTGACTGTTTCACATGTAACCACACATCAGAAAAATATACGATAAAATTTTTTGTCATAAATAAGTTCCTCAATGTCCAAAATTCCATTAAAAGCCAATATCATTACAATAAAATAATTGGTCCCAGCACTATACTATTTAATATGAAGTGATTCGTTTTTCACTATTTTGCAAAAAAGCGAGGTCGCATTGCTGGTAGGTGATCCACAGATGTCCCCAAGTACAGAGTTAACCAAGAAAGATTTTGTTCTTTATTATTATTATTTTTTTTGAGTTGGAGTCTCACTCTGTAACCCAGACCGGAGTGTGCAGTGGCTTTTCCCGGCCACTGCAGCCTCGACCTGCTGGGCTCCAGCGATCCTTCCGCCTCAGAACTTCCAAGTAGCTGGATCTACAGGGGCGTGCTACCACACCCGGCTAATTTTTTTGATTTATTGTAGAGATGAGGTCTCACCAAGTTGCCCAGGTGGGTCTCGAACCCGCAGGCTCAGGCAATCCACTCACCTCAGCCTCCCAAGGCGTGGGATTACAGGCTGAGCCACCGAGCCTGGCTGATTTTGTTCTTTTTTTTTTGAGTTGGAGTCTCACTCTGTCGCCCAGACTGCAGTGCAGTGGCTGCTCCCGGCCACCGCAGCCTCGACCTGCTGGGCTCTGGCGATCCTTCAGCCTCAGCCTTCCAAGTAGCCGGAATTATAGGCATGTGCTACCATGCCCGGCTGATTTTTTGATTTTTTTTAATTGTAGAGATGAGGTATCGCTGCCTAGGCGGGTCTTGAACCCGCGGGCTCAGGCAATCCACTCACCTCAGCCTCCCAAAGGCGTGGGATTACAGGCTGAGCCACCGAGCCCGGCTGTTCTTTTTTAGTATTTTTTTTTTACCATGGTACTTTTAACCCTGATTTAACACTGGAGAGATCTTCTAGGTCAGTCATAAAAAGTAATTTTTAAATAACCATTAGTATCCACAACAATTTGACTAAGTCACTAAATTTTTCAGTGTCTATTCCCCCCAAAATGTACAGGCTTTGGCAGACTACAGACTATAATTTTACTCACAGGCAGCCAAAATTGATTTGACTTGTATTCCACCCTCCAATGCCCACAGTTATGAGACTTGGGATTCAAGGAGGCAACCTTGACTATTTTAGTTCTCTATTACCCAGTCTACCTACATATAATCACTAAACTGAAACCAGGCTAACTCCTTAATATTTGTTACGAGGTTCCTTCTCTACAACCTATCTTAATCAAGGACCTCATCAACTCCACTGGCTTCTAAAAGCCTCCCTTTTTCTGCCTACTAGGCAATATTATAAAAACATGTATAAAACACATTTTTACTACTAAATGACTTCCTAGTTCCCCACTGTCTTTAAAATAAATACAGAAGTCTCAGAAAGGCACATCCATTCCTTAATAATCTGTACACTGCCCCTCTATGTAGCTTCCAACTTTTCTGACATGTCCCCTTTCCAGCCTATGCTCTAATAATCTAACTCATCTGCTGTTTCCAAAATCAAACTGTTGCCTCAGGTTTGCAAGTATGACTGATGGCCTTTAAAACTTAGTTTATAAACCTATAAACCATCTCTCCTAGGAGGGCTTTCCTGACTTACCCCCTCACCACACTAATCTAAATTAGGTACCATCCTCCACCCCACCCAGTGCTCCTACTGCTGCACCCTCTTTGTTTATCTGCATCACAGCACTTAGATACTGTAACATAATCTGTTTACCTGTCTGCCTATAAACCTTATTAGACTGTAAGATAGATAGAAGGTAGAAGTCTTTTATTTCATTACCTTTAGGAATTACTTACTCAGTGTCTGATAAACAAGAGAATGAATATGAGATTATGGCATGTCCCTCCACATCACAATGGATATTTTGTATCCCAAATATTAAGACTAAGTAATGGGTCCTATGTAGAAAATGACTTTTCTTTTTACTACATTCCAATCTATAGTCTCCTTGCCACTTTCTTTCTACAGATAAAAGATAACGATCCCTTAACTACTACTATAGGAATTAATTTTTTCTTTCCTTTATCTAGATTTTTTGTTTCTTTTTGTTTTATTTTTGACTAGTTTATGAGATCCTAAGACCTAAGAATCTCTCCAGGTTACAGTTGAAGAATGGGCTTGGGTTAAGAATTGGCCTAAATGTCCTTTAGCTAACAGCTAGTTTAGATTAGATCCCATGCTAATTCTACTGTATGACACCTCCAAATGATACACCCAGTTTGAAAATCCATAGTTTTTAATCATCAAGAGGTTAAAATACACAGTGAAAATATATCACAACCATAATAATGGGAGAAAGGAGCACTTAAATGACCTAAGAATAATCTTAATAGGAAATGTGCATTCTACATGAAAAATATAATGAATCTACTGAATGAATTGGGATGTGAACAAAAACAAAGATTATGAAAGAATAAAATTATTTTTGAAAATACAGGCCGGACTCAGAGGCTCAGCCTGTAATCCCAGCACTTTGGGAGGCCAAGACAAGTGCACTGCCTGAGCCTGCGGGTTTGAGACCAGTCCGGGCAACTTGGAGAGACCTCATCTCTACAATAAATCATAAAACTTAGCTGGGTGTGGTGGCCCATGACTGTAGTTCTGGCTACTTGGAAGGCTGAGGCGGAAGGATTGCCGGAGACCGGCAGGTCGACGCTGGGATGGCCATGAGTGTGCCACTGCACTCCAGCCTGGGTGACAGAGTGTGATTCCAATTAAAAAAAAAAAAAAGAGTAAAAGGCATTCAAAACATTTTTGTACAAAGATCTTCCTCTTATCCACCTAAGCAAATCTAATTGTTAAAACACAAATAATTGACTAGATTATAACAATTTTTTGCTTGTCGATGTTACCTACCTTTTCTGGGCTTCATGTTTTCTATAAAACTCACTCAATAATTAGTAAGCCCCACTCACCTTCTGTCACTCCAATTAGTACTATATCCTTCATTTATTCAACAATTGTTTTGTTGAGTGCTTACTATGTGCAAGACACCAAGGGGATTCAGTGACTACCTGACTGGGTATCCCTTCTGCCTTTGTAAACTGTCTTTGGCTTGATTCAGTTTATTCCAAAATATGGTATTTAGCACGGGAGTAAAATGTAGCACCCATTACTTCTTTAGTTATGAACTCCAGTTATAACTATGAAAATGCTTACTGTGTTTTTCAAGATAGCATCACATTTTAAGATACCCTTCACAAAAGAGACACTCAGGATAACTGAAACCAGTTACTTCAAGCAGACCCGCTGGTTCAAATTGGGAGGTGTTAATTTCTTATTCTAAGAAAGAAACAACTTAAGGTTATATAAGATCAGCAGCAATAATTTCCAAACTCACAAATAATAGTTACAACATACCTAACTCTAGTCATCAACAACATATGCATGCCTAGCAACTGAATGGTGTCATATCCCACTGCATTTCTCTAGTTTTCTACTGGTTGCAATAAAAAAGAAAGTTATTCGAGTAAACTTGTTTCTACAGTATAAGAAAGTCAATTTAAAAGCCCTTCCTTTACCTTTCCTTTCATATTCTCATTTTCTTCTCTACCCTGCAACTGAATACATAAACACAACATATTGAAAAGAACATACACCTCCATGAAATGCAGTGCTCTAAAAGTAAGGTATGGAAAAGTAAAGGATGAGTTCAAACTATTCTAATTGATATACTGGGCCATAAGTCAAAAGCCCTCACATTTAGGCTATATAGTGTGAATGTTACTGAAGATTATGCCTTAAATTTAAATACCAGAGCCCAAGCACAGAAGCAAAAAGTATCAAAATACTGAATACATACTACTTTTAAAATTACCTCTAAATCTTTTTTAAAATGCCAGAAGTTATTCAATATGACAAAATATATGTGCGGACCCATTCTCAGAATCAAAACACGGAAGAAGAATGGATTCAAGTGATATTCAGGGAAAGTATTAAAAATGTCAGAACTGAATGACCTACTGGATTAGAAGTATATAGTAAAGGAGAAAGGTCAAGGATTAACCTAAATTTCTAGTTTAGGAAAATGAGTTGATGGAGGAAATGTTAATCTCCCTCACGTATTTTTAAGAATAGTTTTCTTTTTTGGGGGGGTGAGGGGAGGTGAGAATAGGAAATAATTGAGGAATGAGTTTATATTTATATTCTTTTGAATTTCTATGATTTGTGGGACATCAGGAGGTGCCTAGCAGATGCTGGATCTAGCTCAGAAGAGAAATATATTCAGCAGATAGATTTGTGAGTCATCAACATACAGGTAGCATGCAACAAATCAAGTGAATAAATGAGATCAACAGGAAGAGAGAACAGAACTAAGACTAAAGAACCACCTTGGAAATACAAATATTTAAAAGGGTAGGCAGCAGAGGAAGAACTAGTAACAGAGTTTAAAATGAGAGGTCAAAGACAGGGAAACAAGAAGACAGGATTCCTGAAACCAAGAGTGAAGTGGTTTCGAAGGGGGAGAGGAGGTCAGATAAAAGACCAGAAAATGGTTCTTTTCTAATTATCTGCCCCCAACTTTCAATAAATACCACTGCTTTTTACTAACTTTAATCACTGGAAGCGAGGTTGTGTCTGCTTCTCACTATAACCTGTGCTCTATTTTTAGCATAAACTTACAAGCATTAAAATTAAAACAAAATGTAAACTCAATTTTTAGTTAGTTATTGCACTCTTCCTCATTTCTTATTCCAGTCTCTATGTGCTATACAGTCAAAATGTAAGATGTCACTGCCGGGTGCGGTGGTTTATGCCTATAATCCCAGCACTTAAGGAGGCCAAGGTGAGACGATTGCTTAAAACCAGTTCAAGACCAGCTTAGGCAACATAGCGAGACCCCGTTTCTACCAGAAAAAAAAAATTATCCAAGTGTGGTGTCACCTGCCAGTAGTCCCATCTACTTGGGAGATCAAGGCTGGGCATCAGAGACTCCAACTCAAAAAAGGAAAAAACAAAAGCTACCTACTTCACCTGCAATTAAAATCGATTAATATCTATTTTACTTGCTTGGTAGAGTATTTAACAGCATTTACTAATATAAATAAATGTCATTTAATAATAATGTCAATTACACTAGATTTTGGAGGGTGAGGGGTAAAAATGGCAAGTATGTTCAATAATAAAGCAACTGTCAAGATCTGAGAGAAATACCTAAAGCTATTCAAAATATTATTTTTTGATAATACTCTTTCATAATAGTGTCACCAAAAATTAAAGAATACAGTAAGTACAATTCCAAAATTCAATCAGCAACTAACTACCGATACATATAAGATGAATGAATCTCAAAAGCTTTCTGCTATGCGCAAAAAAACAAACACAAAAGACTATTTACGATTCCATTTTTATGACCTTTTTTTCCTTAGAAAAGCCAAAATTATGGGAATAGACACTAGAAACTGATTACAAACTGATTACAAAGGGATACAAAGGAACTTTGGGGGGGTAATGGAAATATATTTACTGTGGTGGTGGTGAAGACTGTGTATATTTGTCAAAACACAACAAACTGTACACCTAAAAAAGTGAACTTTACTGAATAAACTATACCTCAACAAACCTGATATATTTAAAAAAATTCAGTCATCAGATCACTATTTTAGTTGAATACTATTTTTAATGTGCTGTAATATATTTCTCATCATAATTAACTTATTATATTTAATACTTAAATTAGCAAAAAAGAATAAATTTATCTTAACATTAAAACAAGAAAGTATTTAAATACCTACCCTCTTGGAATAAATGCCAATATCTTACTCCCAACTGTACTTCCCAAGGGTTCAGAACAAAAATCCTTCCTATACTTCACAATCCTCACTAACAGCTACAAAATAAACTTTTTGATTTTTCTTTGATTTATTTTTTACACACAAGTTAATTATTAGGGATGTACATAAAATGTTCTTACCCCAAAAGTAAGAAGCCTTAAAGACATAACTATAACTAAGAAAATTATATTTTGAAATTAACAGAAATATACTTGCCATTCACTAATTTTAGATTTAAAATATATCTTAAAAATGTCACACAGCTCAATTCTAACTAAGCAACAAATATGTACTGAATATCTAAAACAGGACAAGCACTGTGATGATGTTATATATAAACATGTATATGAAGATAATACAATCTCTGCTTTCACAGAGCTCATGGTTCAGAATGGATGACAGATATAGGAATAAATTATTTTATCAAGAGACACAAGTAACAACTTGTACAAATGCTATGAAATGGAATGACCAGGGAAACTTTCATATAAAGGTCATGTTTTATTTCTTTTTCTCCTTACAAAAAATTTCTGGTCCTTGATCTGACATTTTGAAAAGTAACGTATGTCACAGAAGAAAAGGGGGAACACTACGCAAATATACATTTTCATGGTTAATGTCAATGCTTTTTCATCAGTAATCTATTTTGAACTATGAAGATCTCAGAATCTGAGGCCTTTAAAACTGCTTTAGGTTTCATCAGACAACGTAACACATTACAAGACAATCCACATTAACAACAAACACCTATGTTAATCACGCTATGTAAAAAGGTGATATAGGGGAGATAAAGATGAAACGGACATTGACAGAGAAAGGAAGAGACACATAAAAGAGAAAAGGAGTAAAAAGACTGTGATGTTAAATTAAAAGCATATGTCAAATGTGTCTTTCAGGATAGGTTATGGAATAAATACTGGATTCCAAATTCTTTTCTCACGGGAAAGAATGAAACAACAGTTTTTAGGTCTATTATATTTAAACTTTTAATCTTAGAGTATTCTGAGGTATTAGTAAATCCTGAGAAGATTCTTTTATCATGTGCATCCATTTTTTTAAAAGAAAGAATAATACTAATAATAATAAATGGAGTTATACCCAGGTAAAATTTCAACTTGGTAATTACAAAGGAAAAACTAAATCACATAGAGCCTACACTCAGATGATCAATGTCTTTAGCTGAAAATTGGCAACCCACAGTCTTATCTGATAAAGACAACTAAAGGCAAGGTTTTAAAATACTGGCAGCATTCACAAGCAACAGTGTTGAGAGAACTCAGTGATGTATTTCCTGGCTAGGATTCATTTCAAAGACATTTTTGTTTTGCAAATAACAAATATCATAAATATCAATCATAAAAATTAATGTTTTAAAATAAGCTGCAGCTTGAATTTTAATAATTTATTAGTGTTTTAGATATTGTTAGTTTTAAGATATCTAGAATAAGTATTTTTTTAAAATAGTGCTCACATAAAAACAACTATGCATTTCATCTGCACAAGAGATCCAAACAAGTTAATTCTAACAAAAAGAAATCCAGCATTTCAAAATTATGCCACAGCTTTTGAATTTCACAGACGAGGTAAAAATATATAAAATTATTTTAATACATTAATTAACACTGTTAATTTCATATTTTTGCAGGCTGAAAAAGTTTTTATTTTCTGCCTAGACAAACACTATATACAAAAGAGAACTTTACAGAAGTTTGGTATACCCAGGTCAAATGACATGTTACACACATAAGAAGGCAAAACAATATACCTACACGAAATTATTTTGCATTCTTGTGCATTTTTTAAAATGTTTAACATTATTAATATCACTTAAGCGTCACAATAAGTCATGAAAATAAAGTGGCTTGGCCAAATTTTCAAAAGCTACCTATTCCACAGATACATATATTTAAAAATCAATACCCTATTTTAATACATATTTGAATATACATTTTATGTATACATGATGTAAAGTAACAAGATTTTTTTTTAAGGCTATAATCAAATAATGAATCAACCGTTACTGACCAACACATTTTAGTGTTACTCTTTTAAGCCATACAAGAAAAACAGCTTCACTACTATATAGCCAAGCCTACCCTTTCATCAAATATTGTATTACACATTTTGAAGAGCCAGGGTGGTAGAATGTAAAGAACTGAAAAAGATGCTATTAAATCTTAGTTTCCTAAGCTAAGTTTAAAATGACTTTTTATTGTATCTAAAACTCAAATTCACCCCAGAAAATAAAGATTTGCCATAAAGGATAGGAAAAAGACTATCTCAAATGCGCTATAGGTATTCACAAAAGGAATTCCCATTAGTTGATACATAATGGCAACAACTCTGGATTAAGTGCACAACCTCCAAGTTGACGACTTTGAAATGACCAACATTCTTTGGATATATAAATACTAAAATTCTACTAAAATTCTAAAAAATTATCAATCGTGTTAATTTATAGATTCATCTGCTATACTACATTTGGACATATATATTTCCACAAATGAAATCACTATCTAAAGTTGAATTTTCTCTTTATACGAGTTTTTGACAATTTCAACTTAATAGTAAAAAACAAGTAAAAAATTCACACACAGCTTAACAAGT
This sequence comes from Carlito syrichta, assembly GCF_000164805.1. Lineage (NCBI taxonomy): Eukaryota > Metazoa > Chordata > Mammalia > Primates > Tarsiidae > Carlito > Carlito syrichta. Next base: position 336,113 of record NW_007245969.1, read on the forward strand.
TTAAAACATAAGACAAAAAAGATTTGTTGATTTTAAGAGCATTACCTACACAGCCTGAATTCTATTCCAGCTTCTTTGCCTGAAGTATACAGTTTTCTTGACTACGTAATTGGGAAGTATTGATCAGCTGAAAAACCACTGGATAATATTAAAATGTTACTATAACTAGAAATGAAGAACCCTGAATCCTTAAGAACAGATGTAAATCAGACTGATCATGTACTAATTATAAGATCATGGACAATTTGCTAAACCTTCCCAGTCTCAGTTTCTTCATCTGTAAATTGTGGATGAGAATTGTTTCTACTTTATGGGTTTGTCAGAAAGACTAAGTGAGATAATATGGGAACGTACTTAACACAATTCCCTGCAGATAATAAGCCTGCAAAATCTTGTAGGGCAAAATCTTAGCTGGCAATGCTATATCAAGAAATAATCTCTTCTAATAATAACACTTTCAGAATAGAAAGGAATATGCCTTAAAACATAAGGCAGTCTGACAAAACTCAATTCATTAAAATTGAACACAGATTTACACCAAAACAAAATTACACACAAGAAAAACATCTAAAACCATTTTTATTACTTAACTTACTTGGGCAAAATATTCTGAGCATATAAAAACCCTTTAAGATCACAATGATGGCCTTAAATTAAGAGACATGGTTTCCAAAACTGCTTTTAAATCAACTAGAAACACTAAATTTCTACACTAGTAATTTTTAAAAAATGGGAAAAAAATCTAACACTTCAAAATGTTACATATTGTATACTACAAATATAGTTAACTCACATACATTCCTTAATAGGGATATTATGCAAATAAATTTAGCCAATCAACTATCAAATACAAAGATATAAGGCCAGGATCTCTAACATAAAAGTATTATTTTCATACCCGAAAAATACATCCAGGAAACAGGTATCATCTTTCTAAAAAAGGAGATCATTTCGAGAAAAAAGAAAAAAAGAAAAAGAGGGAAAAGCACTTTGAAAGCAGATAATTGAAAAAGTCACAAATGGTATCAGTGTCAGCACTGAGCAACACCTAGCTTCAAGACTAGAGTGTCACACATTTCTTAAAGCAACATAATCTAAATAAAAAACTAGTGTCAGAGAATCTCTTATTCTGCCACTAACTACATGAATCTACACGAATCACATGGTCTTTTAAGAGTTACGTATTTCATTTTTTAAAAAGGAAATCATGCTGGTCGTTTATCTCACAGGGTTATCAGAATATTTTTAAATGAACTTAGGTCACCTTGAAAATAGACCAATTAAAAAATACAAAGAATTATTATAAATGACAACTACTTGAAAACAGGGAAAATTTTGTTTAAAAAGTGCACCTAAAATTTTTTAATTTTTCAAGACTATAAAGGATATTCAAATAAGTATCTTCAACTAAACAGTTAATTATTAGGCCTCTATAAAGATTCCTACAGTAATTTCCTATTCATTGTATGGCAAATAAATGTGATAGGCAGAATTAAAGTTACATTTATCTAAAAGAAATTTTTTACTTTCCTCAAACCACCTAATCACTTCACACAGAACTGAAATCTTAATTTAAAATTTTAGAATTTCTTACAAATTATGCTTTTTCTAATAAAGGAAGTTAAATGAAATTATATAAAACTCAAACTCTTTGTTTTTACTTATCCTTGTATTATTAATTACTGCATCTTATTTTGAGAAAGGAAAAATACCACAAAAGAGTATGTCAAAAATCCAACAGAGATGGGTTTAAATGTTTCTGCGACAGTTTGATGATGGATTAGTACCAAAATATTAAACATGAAATTAGTTTAGGAAGCCTTAGAAAACACATGTTTGAGTTGGGTAGTCTGGTTTCAAATAAAGAAAATTTTGATGTGGTATAATTTTGCTCTTAGTATTTTGAAATTTAATAATGATCACTATGCAGGACCAAAACTAAGTTAACTACTATAGTAAAAACTTTCATTTTTCATCCCTAAAGAGAATCTCAAATAGTCTTTCTTTCTACAAATACTGTATAACCTTTTCCTTCTTAAAGGCAGATACAGTATTATAATGACCCCTATCACAGGCTCAAAAGTGCCCTTCAACAACTTTTGTAAACAAATTGTTGAATGGCTTTAAAAAGGGAGCATGCTATATACACTTCTTAAAACACTAAAGATTATTTAATGTTCAACTCTGATTTACTGAACTTTCATTATTTACTTTAGATTTGTTTTCAAGTAACAAAAGTTATTGATAACTCTGCAGAATCGAGATAAACAATAAACCACACTGTTGAAGTTTCCTTTAGGTATATTAGAAAATTTTTCTCCAAGTAATATAACTGGAATTGTAAGATTATTGGAACACTTATGGTGTCTCTTGTTACTGAATTTGTTAAAAATGGAAATGCAAAATTAGCCACTGTTGAATATCCTAACCAATACAGGGGAAGAAGAACAGACCATTTATAATCTTAAGGGAAACAGATTATTGTCTCCAACTAAATTATCAAAGATTTAAAGTTCAAGTTTAAGTTTTATTTGAGTTTTACATAATGTTTTCTCCTTTAAAAATGCCTGTTTAATTGGTTTGTACCAAACAAAAAATATTTTCAAGTATACTTTAAAAAATGTGTATGCTGTCTTAATGAAAGCTATCACACAATCTATATTACTTACAAATTATTAAATATGTAGAGCTGGAAAAAATAAGTTGAGAACTAATTTACTGTAATTTAATTCCAAAGTCTCAAGAAAAAAACCAATCACATAAACTGATAGTAAACACATGGATTCAAACATCTGCATAAGAAGGCTCCCTTTAACTATAAAACCCTAAAAACAAGTTGCCTCTTGATGAAAACTAAGCATGCAGAACTCTCCATTATCTTTAGTAGAATTATGTTCATCCCTCGATATACCTCTCAGTATTTTCATAAAAGTTGTAAAGACAATCATAGAAACACACGAGAGCCTTTTAAACATTTATAATGAAGTCCTTAGAACACCCCCCAAACCCAAACCCTCTGTTTTCTTAAGATGTGAAGTGTTCCTCCCTTCTGCATTCCCTCCCTGGCATGCCCCCCACTCGCACGCCCCCCACCCGCTGTAGGCCTGAGGCCCCGTAGCAAACAGTGTCTAACAGGAGCAGGCAGCACAAAGACAGGAATGGGAGATTAGTGGGAGGGAGGGAGGCCGGGATTGGGGCTCAGCAGGAGCTTCAGGCTTTTTAAAATTCAAACTGCTCCCTGACCAATACAAATCACGGACACGCTACTGACTACTACACGGATTTATAGCATTAAAAACATGGCTAGTACGTGACAGCTATATTAACTTCACTCTTTTTAACATCTATCCGTACGTTTGCAGGAAATGTGGAACAATTTATTGTAAGTAGGATGCTAAACTCAAAAATAACCTCCACAAAAGTAATTTATTCTACAGCGACAATAATTTAATATGACACAAAAAATTTGAACCAATGTACCATCCACTAGTAAAGCAAGGGACTTTGTTGAGCAGTAGTGCTTGATTTTAACCAATGAAAATTTTCCTTCAGCGAATATGAAACAAAGTACCAAAACAGTCTAACCCAGGTACATTTATTTTTCTATGCAATTGGTATGGCTGAGGAATTTTTAATTGGTGTTTCTCCCTTATACCAACTTACACATTACCAACGCGGCCATAAACAAGCCCTAAACACTTAACTTACTCGTGAACTAGAACTTGTTAAGATAGAACTGATATTTTTCTTCAGCATTTACAGATACATTTGACCTATTAAAATGACACCTCTCTCATTACACAGTCAAACATCATGGCACAAACAGCCAATGACAATCCTGGGACCTCAAGAAGATCTGCCCTGACATGAAAGGATGGCACCTTCTACACTACTCCTCCTAAGGATTTTAAGTATAACTTAATTTCTGTCTTTCAAAAGAAAATTGGTTTTACCCGTACCTCAGTGCAATTCTCGGAACACCTAAAATTCTTTGTATGCTCGTACACGTTTTGGTCAGGAAGTACCTGAGTGTTTTATGTACAGTCGTTTAAAATTGCCCTTACATAACGCATATAAATATAAAGTGGCAGAGTAAACCTGTCAAGTACTTCATACTTGTCTTTGAATAAAATGTCCATGTGCAACAACATACTGTCAAACAACAAGATAAAAGCTCTCGGGGGTGGGGGGTAGATGTGCAGTGTCTACCACAGTATGGTTTTCTACATTAAATATTCATGTGGACGATTTAATTCTTTAAAAAAGAAAATGAGTCTTTATAAACTTTCCAACGGCCAAACAAGTTTTACAAAGAGAAAGAATTACCAGTGGCTCCGTGTCTGAGTATTTACATTTGTCTCACTAACTGAAACTACTTCCTCCCTTCATGGGGTCACAGGGGGAAGAAGGGGGGTTGTTTGTTTCACTGGGACGTTCCCCACTCCCGGATCGGGAAAGTTGTAAATATGGGGACGATCGGGGCACATTTGCTGTTAGTTGTATTGTTTCCGCCTCCTCACTAGCTACGGCTCCTCTCCCGGGCAAGGCCTGTCACCGACCAGCAGTCGCTCCGCTCAGCCCGGAGCTCTCCTAATCCCCGAGCTCAAGTAGATTCCGCTGGCCCGCGGCCTGCACTCTCCGCCGGGCCTACGCCTCCCCGGCCGCCCGGCAGGAACCCAGTCCCCGCCGCCAGAGCCGGCCGGGAGAGGGTACAAAAACCACCGCCACCCAGGGCGGCTGCCACCAGAGAGGAGCGAACTCTAGACTCGCCCGTGGAAGAGACCTGGGGCCGCTAAGGAAACGGCGGGGAGGGGAGCGAGGAGGAGAGACGCTGAGGACCTGGCGCCGTCGCCGCCGCCGCCGCCGCCGCCGAAATAAAGAGCAGGAATTTACCTGGGCGAATCGGCGTCTGAATCCGAGGGGAGGCCGAGGCCGCTGTGGCGAGAGACTATAATCCGGGCCGGGAGGGGGGGTGGCTACGGCTCCTCTTCCGTCTCCTCAGTGCGGGGAACATGTAGAGCCGGGGGGAGACCAGCCGAGAAGACAAATCGCTGCTTCTTCTTCCTCCTCCTCCTCCTTCTCCCACATAGAAACACTCACAAACACCCGACCAGGGGCCCGAGCTACCGGGGGGGCATCGCCGCGGGCCCGGGAACCAATCCTCCTGTCGGCGGGGGCGTCCCTCCCTGCGGCTTGGTGGTGTCGGGTGAGTCGGTACCG
>NW_007245969.1:341810-373697 GCF_000164805.1 Carlito syrichta
TCCCCGGTCTTTCTTTTCCTGGAGGCCAAGAGGAGCAGGGCCAGAGTTCGGCGGTGGTCGTGTGCGCGCAGAGGGCACTCAGGCCCGGACGGGCTCGCAGGCCACGGACGGCGACGACTGGAGGCCGCGCACGCTGTCCCAGCCCGTCATGAGCTTTAGGGAACTGAGCTCCGGGCGGCCACGCCGAGGACACCCGCGATTCGACGGCGACGGTGCATGTTTTTTAAATGGTGTCCCTGCAGCCAGGTGGATGGATATATCGTACGCCTCTCCTCTTGAGAGCCCGGACTTCACTCCCGGCTGTGTGTTATTTCTGCGGAGTATGAACGCCACCCTGGTTGGTGAAGAAGACTCCCGGCTGGATTGATTTGGAATCGTGTTTGTGCTGCATGTATTTCTGGGAATATGCGGTCTCTGCTGGCCTTGCTTTTTGTCGGCGGCGGTGGCGGTTCTTCCCCTACGGTCGGGATAGAGGCCTGTAGGCGATGCTGCGCGAGCGAGGCGCTGGCCAGCGGCAGCCCGGGTCCCCGGCGCCCCCCTGTAGGTGTGGGTGGAGCCGAGCGCGCTGGGAGAGCCGCCGGCGGACCGAGGGCAACCCGCGGGCTGGGGCCAACTGATTCCAAACGGCGTTTTCCTCATTATACCTGAGACACTGGACAAGGCTGGAGTACAAAATGTGGTTATGCGTACAGTACCTTGGTTGTTGTAGTCTTTTATTGTAAAACAAGAAGTAACTTCATCCTTCCACGGTTCTCTGTTAAGTTTGTGTAATTTAAAAGGGGGCTTTGCTTCAGGTAAAAAGTGCACTAGGTAAGCAGACTTTACTTAAGTGGGACGAAATGTGTGTTATATTTTCAGTGAATTCAGTTAACGTTAATTGTATTATGAATTTGTATAGGTACAATGCGCTAAAAGTGGGAAAACTTACCTACAGGTTTTATCATTTGCCGCAAAAATCACTCACGGGACCGAGATCTTGTCACTCCCTTGCTCTAGACTGCAAGGTCTTCCTAGCTCCAAGGGAGTAAAGTTCAAAGCTTTGGCCGCGGCCTAACGGCCCTGCGCGCCATGGGAGAAGGGGCGAGAACCTGCCTTGGCGTCCTAGGACTCTGCCCTCGTTATTCCTTCTGCCAGATTCTTTACCCAAGTGTCCACAGGACTTGCTCCCTCACCTTCAGGATTTTGCTCAAATGTCACCTCGGTGATACCGCGGCCACTTTTTAAACTGCAAGTCCCCTAGCCTCCTTCTCATTTTATCTTTTGGACAATCTGTCTTACTTACGCATCTAATTATGTCTTTCCCTGGTGGAATGTAAACTCTAGGAGGATAAGAGGTTTTGTTTTTCTCCACTGGTGTTATGTCCAGCGCCTAGAATAATGCCGCACAGTAGGCGCTTAATATTTGGTTAATGAATGAATCGCGATTTATAAGGACCTTGACATCCCCCATTTCTGTAAGCTATCCTTTAATATGTACTTATATATTCTCAATATACCCGCTGCAGAGAACTTCATGAAAGATTGTGAAAACTATGGGAAAATATCTAGGGGGAAAAATGCAAGTTTATTATAGAATTCTGGAAAAAAGGTTACGTCTAAGCATTTGAAAACCTTCCACAACAACAGAAACCTATAAGCTAGTTACAATGATTTGTTTTTAGGTTTCTGTAAATGGACATGCTCGAGGACTTAGCATTAGTGCATCATATGATCATATCCATACTGGGCCAATCAGCTTTGCTCTCCTGAGTCTCACAAACTGCATTCTTCATCCTGTCTGCCTTCTTTCTTGCAAAATACATGTTATTTTTACTAAATTAAAGTCCATGAGAATTTGACTGGCTTAGCCCAAATCCAGCACTACTGGAAAAGTTCATTCAGCAAGTATTTATTGGGTACAAAATGTGTAGCAGGCAGAGTGATTCAAGAGGTGCATGTTTCTGAAGCTAGGAAGCCTCGTATAAAGGACCACATATGGCTACTTTGGTTGCTACTCAATTATGCTGTCAAGCAAAGAAAATGCTAGTGAGATTTATTTTTCGTTTTCTTCTGAAGAAAAGGTTCAGTGAAAGCTGAGGTCAGGCTTGGTGTGGATATTTTAATTCACCATTTAGTTTGCTGTTTAACCGACTTGCCTTATGATAGCACTGGATAAACCAATAAATTAATTGAATATGATTTTTGAAAACTAAAATGAGAAATTATATTTCCTAGTGGCTGGAAATTATATTTCCTAGTGGCTGGTATATTTACATTAAAATAAGTAAATATACTAGTAACTAGAAGCTATGCAATAGGTCTTTGGCTACGATGCTACAAATTTCCATATTTCATGTATTGAATTTTTGGACAAGACAGTTTTGATAGGTGTTTTATAACCATTAATACAATTAATTAAACATTGTTTAGTAAATCCAATAATCTGTTTATTATAGGTTTGGCCATTAATCTTAAGAACAGGATTAAGTAATACAGATGGCTCAGAATGTGTTTTTCACTCAGTTTTAAAATGTCAATATTTCAATTTGCTTTTGGAAGCACAATTATCTTCCTGTATACTATCTTAACTGTTACTGGTAAATTAGTAATTTTGCATGTCCGAGTAACTTCAGCTGATACAGTCAATCTATACTGGAAAGTGTTGGCTTATTGTAGCATCTAATTTAAAATTTAGTTTCTCACTTATTTACTTACTGAGTCCTTATTACATACTAATTAACTTTAAGCTAGGCACCTCATACATAGTAGTGAATGAAAACAGACGAGGTCACTGCCTCTGAGATTTTAACTTGTATATAGTTTATACCAAATTTTTCCAGATCATAGAATTAAATTGTTTTGGTGCATATTAGACTCTTTCTCCATTAAATCAAATGATGTTTGGCTTGCCTGAATTTAAGTATCCAAGTTAAGATCTTATACAGAATCAGTTCATCTAATCTTAGTGTTTTCTTTATTTTATTGTCTTTTTTTTTTTGCTTAATAATTATTTTCCCCAACATCATCCATTTGTTTGGCTCTTATTTTTAAAAATCTTTTCTGTCCAAAATCAGTTGCTTTATATTTCATTGTTATTTCCTTGTCTTGTCAATTTTAGTTTGGAGGATAGCCCAATAAACCTTTATTCTGACCTTATGTTGCCTCCTTGCTTTAAGGTCTGAGTTTTGTGACTTAGCTTTATTTACCAGGAATATCCCTGGATAGTCTCTTATATATTCTTCATCAATGAATTATAGAAGGTTTGATTAAAAATTTTAAATGGTTTTGAAATATTAACCGTGTGTATTGAATGTCATCAGCAGGAACTGGTACAACAGAAAAATTGAGTTGTTATTTTTACTGAAGATTATCTCCAAGATAAATACAATATGCCATAAACTGATGGAAATGAAAAATTTTAGAAAATCATTTTCATCTCACTTTTTTTTATGCCTGGCATTTATTTATCTTTTGTTAGTGATAAAATTGTCTCTTATAGGAACAAATTTTTAAAACATAGAAAAAAGTAAAAGATAGGTAATATATGCATGTTTTGTAGACCATTCTAGACTCCAGCAAAATTATTTTACCTTTAGGGTAATTAAATTACTTTTGGGATGACAAGAAACTGATGAAAAGTTAATAAAGGATGTTGATTTTTAAGACAGAGCTACAAAATTATCAGATGACTTAACACGCTTTTAAAATGTTCCTATTTCAAGTTTTCAAAGTAAATACCTTAATCAAATTTGGGATAGTGAAGCTTAGTCAACATTTTATCCGTTTTTATTAAAATTATTGAAATGAATAGTTCTTTTCCCATGGATGTCTTGATTCATCTTGGCCTATTCTGATCTTTCCAAAACAAGCTTTGACCATTAATCCTTCTCACCTATAATTATGAATTTTCTCTTAAGTTTGTAGACTTTATTATTCATGTCATTCATTTATAATCCTATGACTTTCCTATATTGTTTATGGTTTTATTTATCTGTGCCTTATTTTTCTGAATCAGTGTGGCCAGTTACATGTTATACTGCAAGTTTCACTGTAATGCATAGGGAAGGCCCTCAAAAAAATGCATTACTGAAATATGGTGTAAATATAAAGTTATTTAAGATCATAAATCTTCATGAAAGCCTAATCATCCTAGAACCTACATGTATACTGAATGTGAACCAGAGAGTTAAACTATGCAAGTATTTTCATACTGAAGTAATCTAGAAACATATTGGTTAAAAATGGTATCACTTATGAAGGAAGAATACAAATTCAAAAACTTATATCTAAAGTAATTATGAAGGGAGGCTTATGATGCTCATTTTCACTGCTCTTGAGTAAGTTAGCTTGTAGTCAAAGCATCTGCTCTAGAGTACTGTGGTAAACTGTGGGTCATGGTACCATATGGGTCATGAAATTAACTTAAGGAATTGTGACTAGCATTTTTAAATTTAAAATATAGAAAAGAATAGAAACTAGAAGAGTTCATCACAGATGACAAATGATATGTGTTTTCAAATAGACATTTGTTTATGTGTGTGTATATGTGCTCTGTTACCTTGTAAAATATACTTGTTACTGTGGCTTACAGACACACAAAAAAAAGGTATTATTTTATTCTTAAAATCTACAACTCAGGTTTTCCTTTACTTCCCGCCTTAGAAATGGGAAAAAGGAGTGTTAGAAAGTTCGGATTGCCTGTGAAATGGTGAAGAATTTTAGAAGAATCACTAGGATATTTTAGAGGAGACTTGATACTGGTTTCAGAAAGGTGATCTTAAGGTAAAGGGTAAGAAATAAAGTATGTTGTTGTAGAAATGTCAAATATGGTTAAAGTTGTGAGGAGGAATTATTTTCCTAGTGGGCCTACATTTGGTGTATTGAGATCCATGACCATTATTCATATGCTGTAGCACATTTCCTAATCTAAAATGTCCAATACAGCACAATAATAAATATGAGGCAAAATAAGTTTGTTTCTATTTCTTCCTACCTCCCCTTCCATTTTAAAACAACTGTTTATTAATAAATCATAGGTGAGCAAAGCAAATTTCCATCTTTTACACAGTAATTATCTTAAGAACAAGTTATTTATTGAAAATAATAGAAACACCTCCTCTCTGGAAAATAGCATAAACTTTCTTTTTTTAATTTTTGAGTACAGGGGACTTGATTGATGGTACATGACAAGGTTGGGCTCCCTAAGTTCCTCCCCCCACATTCTTCAGGGTGTCTGGCATGGACAATGTGAGGAGGGGAGGTTGCATAAACTTTCAATAAGGTTTTTCTCTCCCCAAAGCAAATAATTTCTTAATTTAAATAGATATCCAACTCATTCTGTACATTTAAATGTACATGAAATTGTGTACAGAATTAAAAGGGTGAAACTGAGGAAGAAGAAAATTTTATCTAGAATTAAAAAGAGGCGTTATGTTGTATAAGTGTGATGAAAAGTATCTGAACAGAGAAAATAAGGATTATGTTATAATGAAACATTTTAACACAATTTAAACATTTAATTAATATTTTCCCTTATTAGCTATGTGTAGGTTTCAGTATTGTAAAATTGACAAGTCTATTTAAGAGAACATTAATAAAAATTTTGTTTTTCAGACACAGTCCATTTCAATTACAGATAATTAAGGCCTAGGTTGGTTAAAACCTTAGCTACACAAAATTTATTAGAGAATTAACATACAAGGATCTCTAACTCAATTAGTGAGCCAAAGTATTCACCCCAAATATTTCACCAATGTAATCCATACCCTATTGAATTATATATTATATTGAATTAATATTATATATTATAGGAATATGTTACTAACCAGCAGAGGGAGCTAGGACAGTCTTGAATGATAGGAGTATAAAGGAAGACCACATGACTTCCTGTTTTGAATTTAACTGTGTGGCCCCTATTTGAGTTTAGATTACCAAAAAGCCAAGCAAAAGGAGAGGAAGGCTATCAATGTATCAAATGTGGATAGGGTGACAATTATAATTAAAAATTACCTTGTATAAAATAAATTGAAAGAAAATGTTATACTTCTTTCAAATTCAGAACAGCTTAGGAATGAATATTTGGCCTAAGAATTATTTTAAAACCAGATGTTAAAAATTGAGCAAGTAAAATATGCAAACATTTAAGATACTGATTTTCTTTCTACTATGGGTGGCAAAACTTAGGTGGATCAGAAAAAAGCAATGGTAATAAGCTTACCAACCATTAAGCAGAGGAAATTAAGTAGATATATAAAACTAGAAATGTCTCTCAATATTATAACCTAAGATGAAAAACCACAGAAAATAGTACCTTAGAGCCATGATGAATTGCTAGCCAGATGTAGCAGTGAACATTTTCTAGTAATTCTATTTTTATTTAAAGACCTTATTGAAATTAAGGTCTAAATAGGCATATTTTATAAAATTGGCACAAATAAGTAGATTGACTTTACATTAAATTTAAATGCATTTAATCTAAGAAACAAGGTATAAAATTTAATAAAAAAATAATTACAGTGAATTAGTTAATAAAAGAAGGTGAGTTTTCAGTTTAAAAATAGAGAATAGAATTATTTCCACTATATAAACAACAAAGAAAAAACACAATAAAGAAAGTAATACCTATTTTATGAGAGATATTTGGAGGAAAAATGTAGCTGAATGATAATGGTACTGTCAGCTTATTTAATATTGACTAAACTTCAAAATGCCTGAAAGAATGGGTGCATATTAAATGAATAGATGTGATCTATTTACTATTTAAAGTAAAACTATAAGAGCTGAGCGCTAGCTAACTTGACTAACTGCATTTAAAAAAAAAACAAAAAGACCCAAACACTTTCAGTTTTATCTGACTTAGCTAGTCTAGTCCCCTACTCATTGCATAGTTTGTGGAAACACTGCCCAATTCTTAGGATAATTGATTCTGGTAAGTTTTAGCCATAGGTACATTTGCTGTGTTTATTCATTCCAAAAAATATGTTTATCAAGCACTTACTATCTCCAAAGGGACATAGAACATTATGGACTTCATTATGAACCAGAAAAACTGCCTAAATCTTGTTGAAAGATTTCATTTCCTTGAGATGTGAATAGTCATACAAATTCAATATGCAACCAGTGACTCCAAGAAACTCATACTTAGGAACAAATCATTTAATATTGATACTAAATGTAAACTTTAAATTTCTTGAAAGAAGAGTTTTTTTATAATGCTACATTTAATATACTGATGTTATTTTATATATTGGGATATGGTGTGAAATCAGTTAATCACGTCAATGATATCCAAGATAATTCATCTGATTATCAGTCCTAGAGGCATTTTAATGCCCCCAGAAAGCAACGCAAGCAGGATTAGTATTTCTAATTATATGCTTTCTTTACACATGAATTGTGATAAACATGGGCTTTTAGAATTGTCTAAACAACTGATTTTTTAAATTATATTTTTTAATTTGTTAATGTTTCCACCCATGGAAAAATAGCTATTAAGACCTTTTAAGAATTACATTTGAAAAGTGGCAATAGCCTTACATGAATCATTCCCTTATTGATAAGCATAATAATGGGTTAGCTTATAACAAAGTCCAATAAAAACGACTGTCACCAAAATAAATATTTCAGACTCTAAAATATGTAGTATAAGTATTTCTGTTTTATCTAGTTTTTACTTAATAATCTAAGATTCTGACTGTAACAATAAATTCAAAACTAAACAAAGGCTCAAAAGAAAATAACTCATACCTTGTCTTATTCCAGAGTAAAGAATGCTGATTAGGAAAAGCATCAAAAAGGTGACTTCCAGTGAACAAAATCAGGAGGTTTGAGTAAAGAATTTCTCTCTTCCTAAAAAATTAAATATAAGAGTTTAGTCAGGAATTTATACCCACACATGAATACTGTTTTTAAATTGTTCTTTAGACAGTTGAACTATTTAATTTTCTGTTTGACAAAAACAGCGCCAAAACTCAAATTTCTTAGTAGTCATGTTTTTGATTTATCGACTTCCTTCTGTCTTACATTTTTGAATTCTTTGCTGCTTCTAAAGGACCTCTCTCTTATAGCTTTCTTGGTATTGCCTCCTTCCTAATTCTAGCATCAACATTCATCTTTCTCCAGTACATTCAAATGATGACTTATGGTCATATTCTAAGCAAACTATGTAACTTTTGCTTGATGTAAGGGGAAGAAATAGCTTACATTATGAACTTAGAAGAGCTATAGTAGTAGTGACAATACTTTGCATGTGCAAAAGTATTTTTAATGTACAGAACATATTGCACATCTTATAGACTTTCTGTAAAAAAAATTTTGAATGGCCATTTTGGCCAGGAGCTTAGAACTGATAATGACTTAGGCTTAATCTTGTGTTTACATTAAATTTTCTGGGCTTTAATTAGACCTACAATATTGCTGAAAAACAACATAGTTGTAAAATCTGACTTTCTAAGAAATCACTCAAAAAACAGTTTGAAAACTATTCTGACTATAACGTAACTATTCAATATGATAAGAGTCAAGTATGCCTCGGAATGTAAGTCGCTAATGCCTTATATTTTTAGAAATATTGTACTCTAAGAGTACCAGAAGAATATGTGCTTCTTAAAGAAATTTTGAATTTGCATATCCAAACTGACAGATAAATTGTTCTTAAGAATGTATAACATTCTTATTACTGTAAACTTATTACTGTAGATCCTTCGTTCAACAAGCATGTGCCTAGGACCTACATCCTGAAAACATCGAATACACAATTAATAACGTGGTCCTTTTCCTCATATGGCTCACGGCCTAGAAGACTAGATCAAATACATCTAAAACAGTGAGATAAGTAAATGACAGTAAGTTATATCAAAAGTTCTATGAGGGCCAGATACAGTGACTCACTCCTGTATTCCCAGCACTTTGGGAGGCCGAGGCGAGAGACTCTCTTGAGGAATGTGAGACTAGCCTAGGAAACATAGGGAAAACTTGTCTCTACAAAAAATAAAAAAATTAGCTAGGTGTGGTGGCACATGCCTGTCGTCCTCGCTACTTGGGAGGCTGAGGCAGGAGAATTGCTTGAGTCCAGGAGTTTGAGGCTGTGGTGAGCTGTGATTGCACCACTGCACTCCAGCCTCGGGGACAGTATGAGACCTCAATTCAAAAATAAAAATAAAAATAATTTATGAAAGTACCAAAGATATGCTTGCTTCAGTAGCACATACACTAAAATTGGAATGATACAGAGAAAATTAGCATGGCCCCTGTGCAAGGATGACATGCAAATTCATGAAGCGTTCCATATTTTCTGGATTAAAAAAAATGTTACATATACACAATGGAATATTACGCAGCAATAATAAGGACAAACATATGAACTTGGCAGCAACTTGGATGGATATAGAGTTTATCATACTCAGTGATCTATCACAGAAACAAAGAACAGAGTACCGCATGTTCTCACTCATAAGCAGACCCTGAACATTTACCATACTACTATAAGAAAGGGATTGGGAGTAGCTGGAAACTGCCAGGGGAGGAAGAGCACATAACATTAATAAGGGTAACTGATCTCAAACCAGGCAAAGTGGAGACCAAAGGTAGGTCCAAACTTTACCTGTACAATGACCACTTGTATACCTAATCCTGAATTGTATTCCACATCTTTAAAACAAAAAAGTACCAAACATAACCAAAAAGTCATGAAAAAAGCTTCACAGGAAAGGTGAATTTTGAACATTGGTGAAAGAAATAATTTTCTAAGCAGATAAGGGGGAGAAAGGAAGGGAGAACAATGAGCCTTCCTCATGGGGATAAATAAAAAGTTACACGTGCATGAGAAAGTTTGTTGTATTTCATAATTTGAAAATCGGTTTAGATAGAATACAGATTAAATAAGGAGGCTGGGATTGAATAGGTACTCCAGCAAAAAAAGTTTGGGTACTACCAAACACTCAACAAGTAAATATGAAAGAATTTTACATTCAGGATATGATCGAATTTGCATTTTAGAATAACTCTATAATTACAATAAAAAGAAGTATCGCCTGAGCCCAGCGGTTTGAGGCTGCAGTGACCATGAGCATGCCACTGCACTCCAGCCTGGGCGATAGAGAGAGACTTCGACTCAAAAAACAAAAAACAAAATAAAACAAAAACCAATAAGGACTGTATGTTGACAGGACCTATCTCAGTTCCCGCTAATGTAGGTTTACATTACTGAAAGTGATCCTTAGGTTTGATTTAAACAGTTTTAGTAAAAAGAATATACATGAACAGAGTTTGAAGACTCAAATGTTGCAAGAATTTGGACACAGAGTCACAAATTTCATAATAGTAATGAATGATGTAAATATTCATCTTAAAAATCTCAGGGATACCATGGATTCTTGGTGGGCATAGTATGCTTTCAGCTCAATCAATTTCCCTTGAAGTAGAGCCATGTTGACAAGGCAAGTGCTTAGAAAATTCACACACATCACTCTAAAGTCAACTGCGGAAACTTAAAGCATAATTCATGCTAATGAAAATTAGTGAAGTTCTTTTGAAATTCAGATTTTTTTTCTACCAAATAGCTCAGTAATTCTTCAAATTCTGTGACTCCATTTGGCACAGGGCAATTCCGATATGGACCATCAATACATACTCTAAGCTACATCTACCCACCCCTCCATGTTGTTTTTAATATTAATAACTCCAGTTCCTTCACAAACTCATCAGTTCTCTTATTTTTTTCCACTGAAGTCTCAAGTTCAGTGTATTCAGATATCTTCCTTGTAATATCAAACAGAAAATATAATATAATATAATAGCATGTTAGTTATTTTGGCTCAAAGTTGGCTCCTTTTTTTTAAGTTGACTCCTTTTAATTACCAAAAGTTTTATCTGAGGTAACATCACTATATCATCTCTATAGCTATAGTCAACAAATTTCCACAATCTAGCTATCTTACTACACTAAAGTAATCTAAATCCATTGCAGGTAGAATTGCACAATAACAACAGTAAAAAATAGAATAAATCTAACAAGAAATGTGAAATCTATATAAAGAAATGTATAAAACTTTACACTGTGAGCTATAAAGATTTGAAAGAAGAGAACTGTTATCAAATTAATTTGTAGTTTTTTAAAAGAATTTAAAAAGAGATTCCAAAATTCATATGAAATAAAAGGTGAAAACAGACAAATATAGCCAGGCATAGTGGTGCACACCTGTAGTCTTAGCTACTGGGAAGGCTGAGGCTGAAAGATCACTTGAGCCCAGAGGTTCGAGGCTGCAGTGTGATATGATGGAGGGGATTTGTCTCTCTAAATATTAAAAACACATTCTAAAGCTAAAATGAAGCTGGGTGTGGTGGCTCACACCTGTAATCCCAGCACTTTGAGAAGCTGAGGCAGAAGGATTACTTGAGCCCAGAAATTCAAGACCAACTTAGGCAACATAGCAAGACCTCATCTCTATCAAAAAAAAAGAGAAAAAATTGGCCAGGTGGTGGCACACACCTATAGTGCCAGCTATTTAGAAGGCTGAGGTGGGAAGATTACTTAAGACCAGGAGAGCGAGGCTACATAGGCCGTGATCATGCCACCGTACTTCAGTCTGGGCCACAGAGTGAAACCCTGACTCAAAAAATAAAAAATGAAACTAAAATGACTACAACCTAATTGTCACAGAAATTTACAGATAGCTGGAGGAACTCCAGTAAGCCAAACAGGAGGAACAGACCAACAAATAAAGTTGGGAAATGGCTTTCTGTAAATCCAGTTTTGTTCAAGCCAGAAACTTGTGTTTCTTAACACTGCTTTTCCTTATCCCTTCCATAATGCACCATTTTCAGTTACAAAATCTTATTCATCTGGTCTTCCAAATGTCTGTCAAATCTGTTCACTTCTCTCTGTCTCCAGGACCACCAACTTAGTCATCAGTTACTACTGGTAGCCCAAAATGACCACCATCATTTCTCATATATATTACTATAATAGCTTGCTTACTGGGCTTCTGGCATCCCCAAAGACACCCTGCTCCCAACTTTGACTTGTGCTGCCAAAATGATCTTTTCAAAACATAAATTTGATCATGTAAACCTGCTAGTTAAAACCTTTAAATGGTTCTCGTCACTCTTAAGATAAAGACTAAAATTCTTGGACAAAAATTATGAACTTCGCAGCAACCTGGATGGACTTGGAGTCTATAATACTGAGTGATCTATCACAGAAACAAAGAACTGAGTTATCACATGTTCTCACTCATAAGCGGACCTTGAACAACTATCATAATATTATAAGAAAGGGATTGGCAGTAGTGGGAAACTGCCAGGAGAGGGGGAGAGTGGGATTGACAGTAATGGGAAACTGC
This sequence comes from Carlito syrichta, assembly GCF_000164805.1. NCBI lineage: Eukaryota > Metazoa > Chordata > Mammalia > Primates > Tarsiidae > Carlito > Carlito syrichta. Next base: position 354,131 of record NW_007245969.1, read on the forward strand.
CAGGGGAAGGGGGCACACCTCATCAACAAGGGTACCTGCATAATGAACATTTGTATACCTAACCCTGAATTGTACCTCACATCTTTAAAATTAAAAAGAGGTCGGCATGGTGGCTCAAGCCTGTAATCCCAGCACTTTGGGAAGCCGAGGCAAGAAGACTGCCTGAGCCTGTGGGTTTGAGATCAGCCTAGGCAACATGGTGAGACCTCATCTCTACAATAAATTTAAAAATTTGCAGGGCATGGTAGCGCACGCCTGTAGTGCCAGCTACTTGGAAGACTGAGGCAGAAGGATCACAGGAGTCCAGCAGGTCAACACTGGGTTGGCCGTGAGCCACTGCACTCCAACCTGTGCGATGGAGTGAGACTCCAACTTAAAAATGAAATAAAATAAAATAAAATAATTTTTTAAAAAGACTCAAATTCTTAATATGTCACAAGGCTCTTGTGGTGTATAGCCTCATCTCAAATTAATCTCCACCTTGCAGTCCATGTGCCAGCCACTCTAGCCCTCTTTCTAATGCTATAAACAACATCATGCTCCCCTCTGCCAATAAACCCACAATCCCTTTCCTTTGGGGCACTTACCTCAGTTTGTGTGTATATACAGAGGGAACAAAAAAAATATACATTTTAAGAAAAGAAAAAACTGTACTAAAATTATAATACTCAACATGTACTGATAACAAAAGATGAATACAAGTCATGTTTCATTTCTGCAATTACAGGAGATGCTCAAAGTGGTTGCCATCAGTGTCCAGACACTTCTGATTACAGCGAACATCTCTTAACACTCTTAAAATGTGTATACATTTTCTTGACACCCCTGTATTATTGGTATAATTATTTGATTTATGTCTGGCTTTATCCCCTAACTTGTAAATTTCAAAAGAGCAGGGACGATGTCTGGTGTCTGTTAAATTCAGATAGATCATTTCATCAAACTTTTAATTTAATTTTATTTTTTGTAGAGACAAGTCTTGCTGTGTTGCCCATGCTGGTCTCAAAATATGTGCTTGATAAATATTCACTAAATGAATAAATAAATGAAAACTACTCTCAGTTACATTCATTAAGATAAATTACAGATGAAATTCTAAATGTAAAAACAAAATGAACCCATTATTTAAAATTGTAGGTTATTCAGATAAAGTAACAAAACTCAGGATATGAACAGACTTTTTAAACATATATTTTGGAGGGACTAATAGGAAAATAATATCAAAGAAATAAAAAATGCTTACCAACTGAATGTTTGTTTTAAAAAGACAACAGGAAGCCGGGCTCGGTGGCTCAGCCTGTAATCCCGCGCCTTTGGGAGGCTGAGGTGAGTGAATTGCCTGAGCCTGTGGGTTCGAGACCCACCTGGGAAACTTGGCAAGACCTCATCTCTACAATAAATCAAAAAATTAGCCGGGCGTGGTAGCGCGCGCCTGTACTTGGAAGGCTGAGGCGGAAGATCGCCGGAGCCCAGCAGGTCGAGGCTGCGGTGGCCGGGAGCGGCCACTGTACTCCAGTCTGGGCAACAGAGTAAAACTCCAACTCAAAAAAATAAAAAAATTTTAAAAAAATTAAAAAAAAAAAGACAACAGGTTATAGCAGAATAAGCACATATCATAGTATAAAAATCAGAAAAACTCACTCATAAACAGACCCTGAACAATTATAATGCTATAAGAAAGCAATTGGCAGTAGTGGGAAACTGTGCGGGGGGCGAGGGGAGGGTGGAACTGGCAGCTGAGGGAAACTGCTAGGGGATGGAGGGGCATACCTCATCAACAAGGGTACCTACATGATCAATGTTTATATACCTAACCCTGAAATGTACCCCACATCTATATAATAAATTTTTTTTAAAAATCAGAAAAAATTTAACACAATGCCAATTTTGTTATTTAAAAATTGGTTAGAAAAATAAACCAAAATGTTATTTCAGAATGGTGGGCTAAAATTAATTAATTTTCTCCATTCTGGGTAACATGCTGAGACCTCATCTCTACAATAAATCAAAATATTAGCTGGGTATGGTGGCGCACACTTGTAGTCCCAGTTACTTGGAAGGCTCAGGTGGAAGGATGACCTGAGGCCAGCAGGTGGAGTCTATGGTAGCCATGATTGTACCACTGCACTCCAGCCTGGACGACAGAGTGAGATTTTGACTCAAAAATTAAAAATAAAAATAATTAATTTTCTTCCTCATACTTTCTCTTTTTTAATCCAAACTTTCAATAGTTGATCAAGAACAACCAACCGATACATACTTTCAATGTAATTAAAGAATTACTCCGAAATACTGTTCAATTCAGATAGATCATTTCATCAAACTTTTAATTTAATTTTATTTTTTGTAGAGACAAGTCTTGCTGTGTTGCCCATGCTGGTCTCAAACTCTTGACCCATACAGTCCTCTGGCCTCAGACTCCCAAAGCTCTGGGATTGCAGGCATGAGTCATAGCACCTGGCCCATAATCTGAATTCTAAATGAAAAATTTGTTCTAGTGGCATAAGATGAACAGACCTGTATAATAAAAAATAAATCAGAGACTTTCTTCACTTGTTTCTTAGTTTGTGTAGGACTTAATTATATACTGTATATTATTTTAAAAATACTCTTTATTTACCCTTTATTTTTAAAAAAATCATCTCCCCTAACTACTCTTATGGTCTCAGCAGCAACACAGTGCTTGTCTAAGTACTCTATAAATGTTTGTTGAATGAATGACCCCCTAAGTGTTGATATTTTAATTAAAAATTAAGGGTTAAGCCGGGCTCAGTGGCTCAGCCTGTAATCCCGTGCCTTTGGGAGGCTGAGGTGAGTGAATTGCCTGAGCCCGCGGGTTCCAGACCCGCCTGGGCAGCAAGACCTCGTCTGTACAATAAATCAAAAAATCAGCCGGGCGTGGTACCGCATGCCTGTAATTCCGGCCACTCGGAAGGCTGAGGCGGAAGGATCGCCGGAGCCCAGCAGGTCGAGGCTGCGGTGGCCGGGAGCGGCCACTGCACTCCAGTCTGGGCGACCGAGTGAGACTCCAACTCCAAAAAAAATTAAGTGTTTCTGGTTTTCATTTTCCTCTCATATACTTTCAGAGCAAGGAAAAAACCTCTAGCTTGGAATAAAAATGAGGGATAAAACCCATAGACTAGCCGGGCTCGGTGGCTCAGTCTGTAATCCCCTGCCTTTGGGAGGCTGAGGTGAGTGAATTGCCTGAGCCCGCGGGTTCGAGACCCGCCTGGGCAGGCGAGACCTCATCTCTACAATAAATCAAAAAATTAGCCAGGCGTGGTAGTGTGTGCCTGTAGTTCCAGTTACTCGGAAGGCTGAGGCGGAAGGATCGCCGGAGCCCAGCAGGTGGAGGCTGCGGTGGCCGGGAGGGGCCACTGCACTGCAGTCTGGGCGACAGAGTGAGACTCCAACTCAAAAAAAAACCCAAAAACCTATAGACTGTAAATTGGGATAAGACATTACACTTTTTGGCAAATCACTGTTTTGTGGACAAGTTGACAATACAATATTGTCTGTACCAAATCTATTTTAACATGAATTAACTAGACAGAGTTACTACACCATTATTTTCTCAGTTATTAAAAAGAACATTAGTTTTGCAAAACCATCCAGAGATAAAGACTTATTTGGCCATATTCCTCCTCTTGAAGATTTGTTATGCATACCAACATATTAAAAGCTCTGATGGCCAGGTATAATGGCTCACACCTGTAATCCCGGTAGTTTGAGAGGAAGAGGCGAGAGGATGTCTGAGTCACGGGGTACAAGGCCAGCCTGGCAACTTGGCGAGACCTCATCTCTACAATAAATCAAAAAATTAGCTAGCTGTGATGGCGTGTGCCTGTAGTTCCAGCTGCTTGGAAGGCTGAGGCAGAAGTATCCCCTGAACCCAGCAGGTGGCCGTTAGCGTCCAACTGCACTCCAGTCTGGGCGACAGAGTGAGACTCTGAATCAAAAAAAAAAAAAGAAAAGAAAAAAACCTTTGAGAGTTCCTCAATAAAGAAATCTGTTAAATTTTGTTTAACCCAACATTTTTTTTTAAATCATGGAATCCTTTTATTACATAACCTCTATTAGCATCCTATGGAAGTGCTTTTCTGTGAAAAACCACATTACTTGGTTTCAAATTGATCTGATAATTGTCCAAATGTTTTTGGAAAGAAGTAGATATTGTTCAAAATATATTTTTGAACTAAACCAAACAGGCCCACATTCTCTTAATTACATATTCTTTGAGTTTGTGTTACACAAATAAGTTTATGCTTTATAAGTCAATGCATTTAACATTTACCTTTATCTTTTCAATACTTTTAACAGTTAAAACCTGTAAGTTTTACAAATAAATTGTGCAAAATAAGTAATTTATTAAGGTAAAATCAATATGATTTTTTAAAAAATATGAAGTGGCAGGATTTATATGGAATAAGAAATACTATATTGCAAGAATGTGTGAATTTTTAGCCTATTTTCATAAAATAAAGCAAAACTCACACCCAAAAATGTTATGTTATTTTTACATCTAGGCTTTGCTGTTATTTATATGAAATTTCATTTTTATATAAAATACACAATTTCATCAAAAACAAACCTTGAAAATTAAGGTTTAAATAAGTGATTGCTTGGATTTGGGATGATAATCAAAATCTTACCACTTAATCAGAAACTGACTTGTGCTGGAAGAGTAGACACCTAATGTAAAAAGAGTTATCTCTGAGTAATTTTGTGTTATGGTGTTAACTTTAGTTATAACATTAAGCTAGAATGAGTATTTTATTTGTATTTTTCTTTTTTGCCTGCCTGCATTTTCTAATCCTCTATAATGAATATAGATTACATTGATAATAAGGAAAAATTTACAAGTTTTTAGTTAAAAAAAGAAATCCTTTGTGGAGAAAGCAAAATGGAAAGGCTGCAAACATTTGAGGCAAAAAGAGCAAAGCTGGCTATAGATCAAATTGTGAAAAAGACAGTTTATCTTCAGCTTCTCCCTTTCTCCATTCTATTCATTCTTTCTTCTTCCAGTTAACGCATGCCCTCATGCCCCGTTCTCTTGCGCCACCACCAACTCAGTTTGGCCCCTTTAGAGCAAAACATTCAGTGCTTTCTCCCCCAGTCCGACACTCCCTCTTCGGCGACCTCCCAGTTGATAAATGAACTTTGGTCAATTACAATCAGCATTAAAATTCCTTCCAACTAGTTTATTATCCTTGATATAAGAAACAAATATAGACTAGAGTAGAATATAGATTGGAATGATTCACATATATACATGAATTAACAGACCTTGCAGAATCATCCGGATACAAGGAAAGAAAGATATCACCAGTTTCACCAGTGAAGGTTTCACTAGTTCCCCAGTGAGAAATAATTGAGATTAACATTAAAACCACACTCTGTATTATTTGTACATTGCAGATATGGATACTATATTAACACATTTTTTTTCTCATAGAGTTTATTATGAAATTCAGTCATTCCCAATGAAATTGATATTTTATTACAAAAGCCGAAGTTAAAAAGAACTCCTTCAGGCACTATTGAAGACAGAGTAAATCTACAAAGATTGTGATACTCAGGAATGGCACCTCACACAGATACTTGAACTGGCCTTTCCTCTTTGTGTGTGTTGCCTACTTAAAAACCAATACTTTTGGATTAGACACATCACTTTTACTGGGGACTGAGCCACCTGAAAGTACCAGATGAGAGGGCTGAAAAAGGACCTGGAAATTTGCCGTTACGCTTATTCAGAGATACTTGGAGGCAGTATAGATAATGGCTAAGAATCTGGATGTAGCACTTCCTATCCAGGAAAGTCACTTAACTCTCTAAACCCCAGCTTCCTCGTCTACAAATTGGAAATTATAGTTGTGGCTAACTCCTAAAGCAAAGAGTAAGAATCAAAGGAGGTAACCTGTAAAGTTTCAGCACAGTGTCTGGCACATAATTAATGCTAAATAAGCATCTGTTATAATTGAGGAACTTTAATTCTAACTCTAATATTTGGCAAATTACCTAAAAGGATCCAGAATGGATTTTTTTTTTTTTTTTTTTTTTTTGAGTTGGAGTCTCACTCTGTCGCCCAGACTAGAGTGCAGTGGCCGCTCCGGCCGCTCCCGACCACCGCAGCCTCGACCTGCTGGGCTCCGGTGATCCTTCCGCCTCAGCCTTCCAAGTAACCGGAATTACAGGCATGCGCTACCACGCCTGGCTGATTTTTTTTGATTTGGTTTCGCTGCCCAGGCGGGTCTGGAACCCGCGGGCTCAGGCAATCCACTCACCTCAGCCTCCCAAAGGCGCGGGATTACAGGCTGAGCCACCGAGCCCGGCTGAGAATGGATATTTTTAAAAACACTACTTCATAGGACTGATTAAATAAATATCTTACAGTGATAAGCAATATTTTTTAAAAATCCTAGGTGCTGCTTGAGAATTTTTTTTAATGTTTCTCGTCTTTAATTTCTCCCCTCTGAAAAAAAATAAAGATTGCCTGATGACTTTTCAAAAATTTTTCTGACACTTTCCATGTTACTGAAAGAAGAAACCCACCCCCCCCAAAAAATCCTTGGTTTTACTAAGAAATGGTTATGCTGTGACCAAGGCATAATTTTATTTCACTGATGAATAAACTACTTGAAGGTAATTGACCCTAGTCACAGATAATTGACAGGAAAAGCAAACAGGCTGTGCAAGACCTAATTCACCAGCACATGAAACTAAAAGCCCAGGTTCTGTTATGGCCATTGACACTCATGTGATAACAGAGATAGTATGTATGCTACCACATTATTATTGGTTATTTCTTATTATATGTGTTAGCAAAAAAATTTGACTAATATCCTTAACCTCTTAGTTGGTTTAAGAGAAAGAATGTTTAAGACACTTTTCACATACTGAATTCTACACTGGTTCAAAGCAAAAGACAAGATGATCTCATCACGATAGTCAGAGCGCAGCCTGAATCCCAAAGTCTGCATTTTAATTTTGGTTCTACCACAAAATAGCAATGGGATCATTTAAAGTTATTTTTCTGGTGAAACGGTTTCCGTGGAAAATGAGGGTGACGACCTAAGTCCTTTACCGAGAGGCAGCCTGGGGCTGGGGGAGAGGCGTGGATTCGGGAGTCACATCGGGGCTCGCATCCTTACTCTCTCACTGCTGTTTTGAATCTTGGAGCAAATTAATTTCTCCAGAAAAAAAAAAAATCTCCTTAGGGTTTCCCAGTGAAAAATACACGAGATGAGGCAAGTACAGTCCCAGGCACCCACGTAGGTGCTGGAGGTAAGAGTTCCTTTCTCCCTGGCCAAACTACATTTCTCTGGTTTCTCTAGAAACTTCGACTTTCTCTTTGGTCTAGCTTCAACCACAGTGGCCAAAATTTGGGCACGTCGATTTTTTTTTTCCTATTCATTTTAAACATTAAAAGTTATAAAAATCAAATTACCTGCGATTCAGTTACACATTTAATGAGTAACCCGCACTGGAAATAATATTGACAGGAAACTAGGGCTGTGCTGGTGAATCCAGGATGTAAGGTTTCCCTCCCGCCGCGGACCAAAGTCACCTTGTCAGGCGTCTAACTCATCTCGGGTATGAAGCCGAACCGCAGCCTCTATTTATAGTGTTCCAGCTCGTCCCAGGTGCCCTCCCCGCCCTGACCTTCCGTACCCCGGAGGGACGAGGTCCAGAGCTCAGCATTTCCACGAACTGTTATGGTTTGGAGGAATGTATGAAGAGGAACAGAACGAGTGCTTGTATTTCTGGAAGAAGACACGCTAATAGGGACTTGGTGTGGTTACAGAATTACCTAATTATTAAGGAGGGGGAAATAAACAAACTGTGACGCCTCTTACCTGAGCGGGAAGCCTCGGATTAAACCATTTTTCCTAGAGAGTGCCCATTCGAGAGAGAAAGAGGATCTCCGCTTCAAAATTTTACCTCAGATCCACTCATATTATTGCATATATTTGTTTGTTGTAATTTTTCTGTTGATTACTTCGGTGATAGTGGAGTCCTTTTGTTCAATATGGAGAGAAATGAGATATATATCTAAGAACTCCCCCCCCCACCGCTCCGGGAAAATGGAACAGTCCACTGGCGGTCCCGGCGGTCCACGATCCGCTCAACTAGTGGCTCCGCGTGGGGCTCACCGGCCGCGGTCGTGTGTGACGCTGGACGAGCCTGGGTGTGTATTAGGGGAAGAAGCGCGAGGGGTTGTGCACTATAGTGACGCGAAGACAGTTCTCTTATTTAAGGAGTTGGCTCATCCTCACAGAGTTTTTTTCGATGTAAATAATGAAAAAAGGAGGGAAATATTTAAAAGGAAATCGCAGTAAGACAACGCCACAATGGAGAGGGAGAGGAGGCACACTTCATCAATAGGGGCACCTGATCTCAAACCAGGTGAAGTGGGGACCAAAGTGAGCCCCAAACTTTACCTACACAAGGACCTTTCTATACCTCACCCTGATGTGTACTCCACAACTTAAAAAAAAAAAAAAGATACACTACAATGAACCAGTTTTTATTTTTTACATAATGATGATATGAATTAGGTGGAGTTCAATGAATACCTTTTTAAATATAAAGATTGTGAACAATAACTTTTGAAGTATATTTTTTCTATTAAGAATAGCTTATATTTTTCTGATTTTAATTGTATGCATGGGGATTGCTTTAAAAAATCAAAACAATACATAAAGGCATAAAAGGAAAAAAGCAAAATCACTTGCAATCTCACCACTCAGAGATTAGCCACTGTTAAAATTTTGCTAAACAAGTTTCTATCTTTTAATTCTTTTAAGAACAATTTGTATATTATGAATATTAATCTCTGTTTATAATAAACATATGTTAATAGTTAAAATTTATATTAAAAACATGTTTTCCCAATTTATTTGCCTTTTAATTTTTCTTATTGTATGTTTTAGACATATATTTATTTAATATATAAATTATCAAATTTGTATTTTTTACAAACCTTACTACTTAATTATGAAATTGTATTTTAAAGTATGGGAATACAAATAATTATGAAGTAGATGACTTTCCTCAGGTTTTCAGCTCCACTAAGGTCTGAGGTACATGTTATGGTAATTCAGTTTTATTGACCTATCATCTGCCCTCCTAAAAGCAGTTTTATAAAAGTTTACCCATTAAAATTTCATTACAAACTCACAACCTAGCAATACTCTAATTAAAAAGTAACCCTAGTTCAACCCTAATCTAGGGGTCACCTCATATACAATGAGAAACAATTCATTTTCTCATTATTCCACTTTTCCAGATACTCAGAACTTTCACAAAGATTTTAGACTTCCCAAGGAAGGCATTCCACTCTGAAACCTCTAACACCAGAAAAGCTGGTTTATTAGGTTTCCTAATAAACATTGCATTCTAATACACAAGCAGGCATGTGATTCATTGCCTTAAGATGTTAATAGTCACTATCAGCTACCTCTGTTTTATATAAAACCTCCATGGACATTGTTTTATGAAAAGCTATTTTCGTCTTTTAAATTGCCTTTTTAAATTTTTCAAAAATGGAATTATTGGGTCAAAGGAGGTAAATTTTTTTTTTGTAGAGACTAAGTCTCACTATGATTACAGGCATGAACTATAAACATTTATATAACGGTTGTTATCTTACCTAGTACCATACTGTTCTCCAAATGGGCAATACCACTACCATTGTTTTTGTATTTGTTCTATTTCAACTTTATTAATTTTGTGTCTTATTAATAATTATTTATTAGTTTTCTAAGCACAAAAGGGAAGTTTAGGGCAACATCTTTGGGTCCCCTCCCACTGTGGGAGCTTTTCTATCCTCTCAATAAATCCTGTTTGTTTTTTGTTTGTTTGTTTTAAAAAAGGAAGTTTAATGTAGTTTTGATACATATTTATTTTATTTTTTTCCCCATGCCTTAGGTTGCTGGGGTTTTAATGTATATTTTATATTAATTTTTAAAAATTATGATAAAATTTGCTCCCTAATTCTAGCTATTATTAAAAGGTAGAAAAAATGGAATAATCCCATTTTTAAAAATAAAGAAAATATACCTTTTTGAGCAGAAAAATAAATGAAAATACAAAACAATACATTCTGTCCGAGATCCCTTGATTGACTTTTGATTCATCTTTGAAGTCATTTTACGTGTACTCAAATTTAGAATTGGGCCTAAAATGTATTTATTTCCACATTTCAGCTAGAATGATCTTTTTAAAAAGACAAGCTGGCCAGGCACGATGGCTCACACCTGTAAGCCAGGCACGATGGCTCACACCTGTAATCACAGCACTTTGGGAGGCCGAGACAGGAGGATTGCTTGAGCCCAAGAGTCCAACATCAGCCTGAGCAACATAGCAAGACTTCATCTCTACAAAAAATCAAAAAGTAAGCTGGGCATGGTAGGACGCACCTGTAGTTCCTGTTTCTCGGAAGGCTGAGGTGGAAGGATTGCCTGAGCCTGGGAGGTGGAGGCTGCAGTGAGCTGTGATGATACCACTGCCCTCCAGCCCGGATGTCAGAGTGAGACTTCAACTCAAAAAACACCTTTGACACCTCTCCACTCTTTCAGTGAAAGTTCAGCATGTGACCCTCACTCTTAATACTGGCCTTCTCCTATTTCAGGAATTCGCTTGGCTTTAGCACCTAGTACACTGTTTCCTGTGACTTAAAGCTTTTTCTACCTCCACTTCAACCAACAGTTCTTCACTTTTCATAGGTTTCTTGGAACATCTTGTTGCCCAAAGCAAAAAATTTCTAAAACATGATAATTGCCCTCAGATCATGTTAGGAAAAGAAATACAGTAACACATGACTATGGTCTCTCCCAAGGATCCTCATGCAAATCAGGGATCCTGAAACTTAGTTCCACAATAAATCCACTTCTGGGTTTAATAATACCTGCCTTACTTCCATTACAGGTCATGAGGCTCAAAAGAGATATCTGGAAACAAACTGAAACTTAAATCAATACCAAGTTACCGGTTTTCTTGACAATTTGTTTTTTGTAGGAATTACAACAATAAATGCTTAATGTCAATTATTTACAGATAGTACTTTTGCTGACAAACACACTTAATCGGTTGTTCTTTTAATTTATGGACTACTCTACTCTTTAGAGGCTTTAGCCTATTCATATTATGCATTAAATTGGCCACAGCAATACGTTTTTTTTTGAATTAATACATTTTCCTCAAGGCTAGAAATTGCATTTAGAAACACTTCTTTCAATGAGTGCATGATGTTTTTCAGTAAAAGCACTTAACTGATTATATGTGAAGAAAAAGGTTAGTGAGGCTAATTTTCTGGTCATTGATTGACACTGGCTAGTTACAACATATACTTGTAAAACAGAGATTCAACTGATCAGTGATAGAGAAGGGCTTTAAGGGAAGTGGGGTGAGCAGGAGGCAGGAAGATAGGTTTTTGGAGCGGAGATGGAAAGAAAAATGAAGACTAATTCCATCTACTTTGCAGTTTGTCTCTGGGCTAGCCTGGGACCAAAGGTCATAAAGGTCATTTTTATACTGCTATGAAATATTTTTATTATTTTACTTTTCAATTTGCTTTAGCTGCATGCAAATAGAGCTTTGTTCTAACTGTTTTGTAGTTCAAAGTAAAATGTCTCTAATGGGCATTCCTCTTGAAAATCTATAAATATTTATGGTAAGTATACATTATACCTATGATTCCAAAAAACTTTAAAGTATTTTTCATAGTTATGCATTTATTTATTTAACAATATCTATGGAACACTCAGTAAATATTTATAAAGGATCCATTTTAAGTGTTAGGGATGCAATGGTAGACAAGAAAGAGTTTATATTCTAGTGGGTAAAAAACAGCCAATAAATAAAAGAACAAATAAATATTGAATATACAAGTGCAATGAGTGCTGTGAAGAAAAATAAAGAGAATGGTTAATGATGGCAGGAGACCTGACTGTGGAGGTAATTTTGAGAAGAGGAGTGAATAAAATGAAGGGTAAGTCATGTGAATGTCCGGGGAACAGTTTTTCGAGCAGAGGGAAAACAAGGATAAAGGCCAGAGTGGATAGGAGCTTTGCATGTTATAGGAACAGCAAGAAGACTGTTTTGTTTTGGGAAGAGTGGAATTTCTAGAAGAATGAGCCAAATGACAAATCCCCGTTCTCCTGGCAATTGCATTATGTCAGGGAGAGAGACACAAATAAGATGAATAGACTATCACCTAAATATATATCTGGTGGTGATAAGTGCTAAGAAGGAAAAAGCAGATCAGAAGAAGGGAGAAGGGAGAGAAACGAGTGCTATTTTAGATAGGGTGGTGAGAGAAGGCTCCTTAGAGGAGATAAGGTTCAAGCAGAGATCTCAGTGAAGGGGACAGGGGAGCAAACCATGCAGATATCTGGGGACGTATATCATAGGCAGAATAGTGAGTGCAAAGGCCCTGAGATGCTTAGACAAAAGCAAGGTGTCTGGAGGAGAGTTAAAAAGGAGAAAATGATAGGAGATGAGGTCGAATTTATAGCCAGGGGTAGAATTGCTTGGAATTGCTCAGTGAGATGGGATGCCAATGGACAGTTTTGAGCAAAGGAGTAACATGATGTGACTAACATTAGAATGATCACTCTACTGTATTTAGAGGACAAGTGTGGAAGCTGAGAGACCGGTTAGGAAGTTATTGTGGTAGTCCAGGTGAGAGGCAAAGGCATTTGGAATAGTGCAAGTATGGTAGAATGAGGTAAGAGTTTGGATATATTTTGAAAGTAGAATCGACAGAATTAAAGTTGGGCTAGCTGTAGGGCTAGAAAATAAGTACAGTATCAATTGAAAAGCACTTGCTAAAATCCAGATGAGATCATGTAGAATTTATAAATGTAATTATTTGAAATGCTTAAATCTTAATTATTCAAAGATGGTGTTCATAACACAAACGTAGATTTGATAAACCCATTCAACTAAGTTTCTTTAAATGTGAAGTTTTGGTTGAAAGGAAAATGTGAAAAATAATTATTCTGTTTTGGTTTTTATATACCATCTGGCCATATGAGCAACACTCATAATTAAACTATTTGGTAACAAATTTGCTAAATACTTATTCAGCTTGGCACTATACTAAAAACTGAGGACACAAGATCAATAAGGTATAATTTGGAGTCATATTTAATTGTTTTGGGGTACATACTCTTAAAATATCCATGCTAGTGTCTATGACATAGTATTATATGACATTACAGTATATTTTTTTTCCTCTGTGTTCTCCAGGCTACAGTGCAGTAACTAGTCACAGTATAGCTCACCACAGCCTCGAACTCCTGGGCTCAAGGATTCTCCTGACTCTGTCTCCTTAGTAGCTTGCTGGGACTACAAGTGAGCACCATCCCGTGACTAGACCTCCAAGTAGCTGGGACTACAGGTGAACACCACCATGCGAACTATACAATGTATTTTTTAAAAATAGAAATGTTGTCTATTGTAATGCTGATGTGGGGAATTAGGGCTTCCTAATAGGGTGACAGTTGTTACAGTCTTTATTTTGTAAATTGTTTTAATTTTCATGAGATGAAGTTTGACTCCTTGAATTACCATAAAATCTGGAAGGTAATAATGAACCATATGACAGAGGAGTTTTTGTGTACATTTAATTCAAGATTATGATGTTTGATCTAGGTTTTTTTTCTTCAGTGACCAGATATGAATGCTATTCTAAAGAATCCATTACTATGACACTTCATGTCATCAGTGTTTATATTAATACCTAACCAGAATTGTTATCTACTTATTTCAGAGACATTCTTAATTCATTCATTGAATGTTGCATTGCCTTGTAGAACTGCGTTTCTTAAAGACTATGTTATATTACTTTTCAAAAAGTATTTCCTCACTTCCGTTCTGTGTCAAAGGTGTCATTGCTGGTGCTTTTGCTCTAAGAATTGTACTTCAATGAATGACTACTAGCGCCACTTAACTAATTGTTGTGATAAACTTAATTCCAATTTAGTTTATTTTATCAAATTACAGGGATAAGTTAACTTATATTTTTATAAATTGATTCTTTAAAAATTAAACTTGATTTGTGTTAATCAGGAAACTATTATTTTTTGATGCCGATTCAGGTAAAGAAAGATGAAGTCAGGTTTACAATGTTTGCCTATCATGCTTCTGCTTGATATTTTGAGCATTATTTTTACATATGTTTTAGCACCAATTAATATTGGGAAAGTGATTGTTGACTCTTCATAAGACTTGTGCAATTCTTTTTTTTTTTTTAGATGATCTGGAATTATTTTGTTATTCTGATACAATTACTATAAATCCTTGCCTACCTAGCATCCATTCTTAACAACCCTGAGTCATCAAGAACAACTCTGAACCCATAATTAAACAAAATAAGCATTGCAGAGAAAAGCATCAAACCAAAGCTTAAGCCCTGTGTATGGTGATGTATGTGTTGACCATATCAAAACAAAATAAAATGAAGCAAAACAAAACGAGTACTCTGATGGATTAATACTGTTCATAAAAACCATCTTACTAACTTTTGTTTGTTTAATCCATGAAGCAGGAAATAAGTGAAAGGAGCTGGAAAACAGAAGAAAGAAGAGTGGAAAGTAGAAGGACTGGTATGATTGCAGAAGTAACAGAGATTAGAAATGGTAGAAATGATGAGGGGAAGAAGCTGTGGGCATGCTTGGCAGCAGAGACACCCTTGAGAATAAACAGAAGGAGGTCAGTTCTGCAGCCCACCTGTCCTGGAGCTCTTGAAAGGATAGGGCAGCCCTCTGGTGAGATGACTTGCAAAAGAGAATTGCTACACAGGTGTACTCTTTCTAAATGTATATGTTCCATATCTGTAAAACATAGTAAATTATTTCAAACTACCATGGGAGAGAGCCATACCTTCTTCTGTTATTATTCTGTTGATGAGAAATACTAAATCATAATCAGTTCAACATTTCATGGATAATTATTTATGCTATACTTATGCCATACTTTTTTTGGTGAAAGAAAGCATGTGAAAATGTCTTATATGTAGAAGTGCTTACTTATGAACATAATAATTTTTTTCTGTTGGCTTAATCTGTTGTGCATAACTAAGTGGCAAACTTTTAAAACTTAAGCCTCTTTTATGTCTTAAATATTATTTGTAGAATGAGATAAGGTATAAATAAATATTAATTAAATCATACTAAATGTAATTGGTTCCATGATATTTGTAATCAGGTAGCCAAAATGAGTGGTACAATCATAACTTACTGCAGCCTTGAACTCCCTGGCTCAGGCAATCCTTCTACCTCAGCCTCCCGAGTAGCTAGGACTATAGGTGTGTGTCACCGTGCCTCCTAATTTTTTTTTAATTTTTATTTTTGTGGAGACAAGGTCTTGCTATGTTGCTTAGGCTGGTCTCAAACTCCTAGCCTCAAACCATCCTCCCGCTTCATTCTCACAAAGTGCACGGATTTTAAGTGTTGAGCACCCAGTCCCCAAATGAACTTTTTTTTTTGAGTTGGAGTCTCACTCCATCACCCAGACTGGAGTGCAGTGGCACAATCATGGCCATCCCAGCGTCCACCTGCTGGGCTCAGGCAATCCTTCCTCCTCAGCCTTCCAAGTAGTCAGAACTACAGGCGCGTACCACCACGCCTGGCTAATTTTTTTATTTATTGTAGATATGAGGTCTCGCCAAGTTGCCCTGGCTGTCCTCAAACCCATGGGCTCAGGCAATCCCCTCACCTTGGCCTCCCAAAGTGCTGGGATTGCAGGCTTGAGCCACTGCACCCGACCCAAATGAACATTTTTATATTAGTTTTATAACCTGGGAATAGGAATAGAAAAAAATCTTACTTTTTCTAGAAAAATAGAAAAAAATAGAAAAAGAACCTTTTTATTGGATGACATCTTTCTAACAATTTTATTAATGTGAAAAAATTTTGTTTGTATACAATTTGTCTGTAATCCACTTAAATGTCATCATCTTTCCATAACTAGAAAAAAATGTTAGAATGTTTACCCTAAAACATACATTTTGTGTAGCTGTGGTAGACAAACACACTTCCCCCAACCAAAGATGCCCATTTCCTAATCCCAGGCTTCCCATTGTGATTAATAGCATAGACTGACCTGACCAGTGCAAGAGAAAGAAATAAAAGACATCCAAAGACATTCAAAACAGGAAGTCAAATTGTCTCCCTTTGCAAATGACATAATCTTACATTTAGAAAAACCTAAAGACTTTACCAAAAAACTCTTAGATGTGACAAACAAGTTCAGTAAAGTTGCAGGATAGAAATCAATAGTGCCGGGCATGGTTGCTCACACACGTAATTCCAGCACTTTAGGAGGCAGAGGTGAGAAGATTGCCTGAGCCCAGGAATTCGAGACCAACCTGGCTACTGAGCAAGACCTCATCTCTACAATAAGTCAAAAAATTAGCCAAGCGTGGTGCTGCTCATCTGCGGTTCCAGCTACTTGGAAGACCAAGGTGGAAGGATTGCCTGAACCCAGCAGGTGGAGGCTGCAGTGGCTGTGAGCATGCCATGGCACTCCAGCTTGGGTGAAAATGATACTCCAACTCAAAAAAACCAAAAAAATCAATAGCATTGCTATACACCAATAATGAACTAACTGAGAAAGAATTCAAGAGGGCAGTCTCATTTACAATAGAAAACAAACAAACAAACAACAACAACAAACTGTAGGGATAAATTTAACCAAAGAGGTGAAAGAGCTCTTTTAGGAAAACTAAAAACCACTAACAAAAGAAATTGAAGAGAACACAAACAAATGGAAAGATATTCTATGCTCATAGACTGTAAAAATTAATATTGTTAAAACGACCATACTACTCAAATCAGTCTACAACATCAATACAAACCTTGTCAAAATACCAGTGATACTTTTCACAGAAATAGAAAAAACATTCTAAAATTTACATGGAACCAAAAAAGAGCCCAAATAGCCAAAGCAATCCTGAGTACAAAGAACAAAGCTGGAGGAACTTGACTTCAAAATATGTTACAAGGCTATAATAACCAAGACAGTATGGCAATAGTATAAAAACAGACATATAGAACAATGGAACAGACTAGAGAATACATCCACATATTTACAGCCAACAGATTTTCAACAAAGGCACCAAGAACATACATTGTGGAAGGACAGTCTCTTCAATAAATGGATCTGAAAATCTGGATATCTATATGCAGAAGAATGAAACCAGACCCTTGTCTCTTACACTATACAAAAATCAACTTAAAATAGATTAAAGACTTCAATACAAAACTTGAAACTATGAAACTACTAGAATAAAACATAGGAGAAACACTCCAGGACATTGGTCTAGGCAAAGATTTTATGGCTAAGACCTTAAAAGCACAGGCAACAAATGGGCCTATATCAAACTAAAAGCTTCTGCATAGCAAAGAATCAACAGAGTAAAGAGGCCAATCTGTTGAATGGGAGAAAATATTTGCAAACTATTCATCTAATAAGAGCGTAATATCTAGTATATGCAAAAGAAACTCAACTCAAAAGCAAATAAAACAAATAATCTAACTGAAAATGGAAAAGGACCGTGAATAGACATTTTTCAAAAGAAGACAGACGGATGGCCAACATGTATATGAAAAAAATGCTCAGGGAAATGCAAACCAAAACCCACCATGAGATATCATCTTACCCCAGTTAGAATGGCTATTACCAAAAAGACAAAAAATAACAGCTTAATTATTTGGAATAAAAGACTATTATCTGGTTTCTAGATCCACTCATGGCTACTTCTTGCTGACATAGTACACAGAAGAAAATTGCTTTTGAGTATCAGAAGCTAAATATTACCTTGATCTTTCTCTTTAAAATTTTCAAGTGAAAAACTCCTAATTTTCCCTCCAGGCCAATGGATGATTCAATGTTTCAAATATATTGGGGCCAATGTCATGTGCTCAGAAAGGCAGAGGGAAAAGCATATTTATAATTTTCAAAATATACCTTTCTCCTCCCCTTTTTACTTGGAAAACTCGAAAGTCTTAACTTTCTATTTTACCTTTGAGGGCAAACCTTTGTGGTTTCAAGTGTAGGCTCATTTGCCAAATTCAACCTTGAAGATTTATTTTGTTGGTTCACACAGTGTCTAAAATTCTTTTGAACCAACATTTAGAAAATGGGAGCTTTCATGTATGCATTCAACTTTCTAGCTTCCTTTAGAAGATTGGTAAACTTGTCCACACTGAGCAATCCTCCTGTATGTTCCTTTTTGGCTGTGCTGAACTTGAGAAGAGCCATGCTCTATTTTGATATAGTCAGTTACCCCTGGTCCATTTCTTTCATGTAATGGATATGTCTGTTCTCATCTGGGCATTTGCTACTGAAACCTCCATAACTCATCATACCTCTCTGCTCTTTGTGCTTCACAATCTCTAGGGGTCAGGGTTTTTTTTATTTTTAAGAGACCTTTTTAGTTCGTGAGTCTCCTGAAGATTCAGATGGGGCAGAACAATGGAAGTGAATTGTTTTAGTACTCAGGTATCTGTTAAGTGTCAGGTGAAACACAACCACATTCCTTGATAGCCATTAGTTTTAGGGGAATTTTTGGCCAGTGGTTTGGGAAGCTCTTTTTCCTTGCTAGATCTTGGAAATAATAGGAAGTTTTATAAACCAGTAGATGAAAATTTTGCATGTCAGTCAGAAATATTTTTCATCAAAGCTTCTTTATTTTCTACTCAAAGTAATATTGGTAAATAACAAAATATTATTTATACTGGTACTCAGCCCTTTGGTGGTGAGGTCTCTTTCCTTAACTGTTAAACTATTTCAAAGATCCAAACAGGAATTAGCAATCCCCTACCTTCTATTCCACGTCAACCATCTTTCTTCTTTCATCTTTCTTAGGGAAGGCAGAAGGAAAAGCAGTTTGTCTGGATAAAACACAATATCCACAAACTGGTCATTGCTTCCTTCCCTTAAGGGAAGCCATCTCCTTTAATACTCAAGGTGATGGACAATGGTGATCTTTGATTAATACTTTTCTCATGTGGGAGCACTGAAAGGCAGTTTTTATCAAAGATTTCCTACCAGAGATGACTCAGTGTAAACCCCCCCCAAAATTAGTAGTCCATAGACTTTGCTATTTCCTTGTTATCATTTACATAAGTGATTTCATCAGAATCTTACAGTGCCATGCCCTCCTGATGAACATTTAGAAGTTCATATATTCACTGACAAGGAAGCATCGTAATATAACATGGCTGTTGGCCAAGAAAGCCCCTAGTTGACTCATTCTTCAGAAATATTTAAGGGTCTTAGACACCTTACCTCAAAGTCTCCTTTACCTCCTGCCAATTCCATACAAAATAAGTCACCTTAAGCCTGTGGCTCTTGGTCTTTAATGAGAGAGCTTATTACAATGTGGATTCTGGGTCCTACTTTGAGAGACTTCAGTTTCACCAGTTCTGGGATGGGACTGATGAGTATGCATTTTTACCAAGTTCTGCAGGTAACTCTGATGCAAATGATCTGTGAATGCATATGAAAAAAATAACAGCCTAAGGGTGTTATAGCATCTTGATTTTAAAATCATACT
>NW_007245970.1:0-14618 GCF_000164805.1 Carlito syrichta
TGCAGGACATCCATTGGAGATGACCCCTAGCAAATTGTACTGGTGCCAACTGCAGGCAGTTTTCTAGAAGTGTAGCAGCTCCCTGTGGGTGGCTTCTGTGTGAATTCCGTGGGTGCTTCTGATAGCCTTTAGTGAATTCAGCAGCAGCCTCTGCTGACAGCTTCGTTGGCACCTGATTCTAGGTTCCTGTCTACCAGTTTGCCCCATAATCTGTGGACCAACTGCGACTTCTCTGCCTTCCTGTAAGCTGATGTCACAGTTTCTCCAATCCCAGTCTTAAGAAAGAGGTCACGTTTCAAGTTTGTTCCTTTCTTGGATTCTTTCACTCAAACCTTAGGTAATCTTTAAATTTCTCTATAGTGAATCCCCTGTAAATAGTTGATAATTCTTTACATTATTCATCCCCTCTTCAAACTAATGTGTAATTAACCTGTAATCCTTCCCTCTTGACACTAAGACAAGAAGCCAAGGAAAGAATTAGTGCTCTGCAGGGGACAAGTATATACAGTAACTTCACTTCTCATCAGAGTCCTCAACACAATTTTATCTTTCTTTTGGATGTAATTTTTTTATAGCACGTATTTTGATGCTGTCTATAAACATGTCCTGAGTACATGCTGTATACATGATAACTAGTCATAGAATCTGAAAGCAGTGCACACACATATAACCACTGCCATTAGAAGTTGAGATAATAGGCTCTAATATCAACTTTGACCCTAACTAGCACTGAGAATACCCGAAAGAAATCTCTCTGAGCTTTTCTCTCAGAAGACTTGACTAGATAAATTTAAAATATTTTCAGCTCAAAGGATCTGTGATTTTTGATCTAAGTGGTGTGATGTAGACAGTCAAACAATGATGTGTTAAGGAAACCATAGGATAATTTTGAAGTCTAGTCATGGATTCTAGGGCTGGTGAAAGACATAGGGACATATAGACATAGGAAGTGACCATCAAGAATGAGAGATATTCTGGGCTGGTAGTTGCTCTCCTTGTGCCAAATGCAGAAAAATCTATAAAAAGCCTCTCATCATGACAGAGGCAGGTAGAAGAAGTCATTCCTAGGCAACTACATAGCAGACATAGTTTTCATAGTCAGAAAAGACACACATGGAAACAGATGTAAAGCTATAAATCTACATAGATATGTTTGATACTTCTTTTTTACTTTAAAGTCTGAGTTTTAAGCATTTGCAGATTGAAAGACTGGGAACTTTTTCTATTAAGAATCGTATATTATACAATAAGCAGACCAATGTGAATTAGATTAAGTAAGTATTCAAAAAAGATTGGCAGATGATGAAGAGCCAGGACAGCTATCAAATGAAAAGATTTTGTGCTGATAATTCTGGATAGTAAATGGTTTTAGACCTAGTGATTCACTTCTAGCAAAGACAATGCACCAAAAGTGATGGAATATCATTTCTGAAGTTGAGTTAAAGAAGATGTTGACTTCTGTCTTCCTACTCTCTCTCTTGCTCTCTCTGATGAAGTTAGTTGCCATGTTGTAAGCTGTCCGAAGATGAGGCACATGTGACAAGCAACTAAGGGTAGCTTCTGCCAACATTTCTTAAGAATTGGAGGCCCTCAGTCTAGTGGCCTACAAAGAACTGAACCCTGCTTGGATCCTTCCTCGTTCAAGTCTTGAGATGAGTCCACAGCCTCTGTCAATACCTTGATTACAGCTTGTGAATCAACTTGAGACAGAGACACCTAGCCGAGCTCTACCCAGATTCCTGACCCACAGATACTGTGGGATAACAAATGTTTGTTGTTTAAGCCACTACATTTGTCACACCTCAATAGATAATCAGTACAAATACATAATAGTGGTGTATTGTTATGCTAGTTAACCTGTAAATGCTATTAAAAAAAATCACAAATTTGGTGGTTTAAAACAAAACCAGTTTGGCCAGGGGCCATGGCTTGAGCTTGTAATCCCAGCACTTTGGGAGACCCAGGTGAGAGGATTACCTGAACCCATAGGTTTGAGACCAGCCTGGGCAACTTGGTGCTACCTCAACTCTACAATAAATAAAAAATTAGCCGGGTATGGTAGTGTATGCCTATAGTTCTGTCTACTTGGAAGGCTGAGGTGGAAAGATCACCTGAGCCCAGCAGATGAATGCTGGAGTGGCTGTGAGTGTGTCACTGCACTCCAGCCTGGGTGATGGAGTGAGACTCCAATTCAAAACAAAACAGGATTTCTGGCAATATGGTGATGGGACAGGTTGGACTGTGAGCATCATCGCAAAAGCAAGTGTCCATAAAGACTCTCTGCCTGAGTGGATGTGTGCTGGTGGGTGAGTGAAAGTCCATTTGAGAGGAGACTCAGGTTCACGCACCTGGGACTCTCCTCCAGAGGTGACTGCAACCCCTCATCACCCTGAGATTGGAGCCCCTGGCACACAGGATCATCTGCTATTCTCGGGACTCTCCTGAGAAGAGTGTGCCAAATACAGCTGATTCTCATCAGCTGGCACCTGGTCCATACCATCACCTGTGTCAGCAAAGTGTGGAGGCCCAGATCCAATCCATGGAGACAGAAGATTGGGAGAGCTGGAAAGAAGCCCTACCACCTGCGAGGAAAAGCCAACCAGAGCTATTTTTTTCTGTCCTGGGACCAGGCAGAGACCTGCGTTGCCCTGCCTAGCTCCACACACCCTCCAACTTGGGATCTAGAGGTAATCTCGTCAAACTCAGAGAGACAGAAGTCCCTCCCCCATACTGGATCAGACAAAGACACATCAGATCTGAGTGGTAGATTTGACAGACAGCAAGCTGGGAAGTCCAGATCTGACCCACCCTCTTCCCACAGTAGGCCTGGAGCATCTGACCCACACTGAGAGCAACCCTATCAGCCTGCACTGAGAGTAGAGGGGAGGGAAGGGAGATCAGAGCTGAAAGGAAGTTGGACTTACAGGAATGACCTCAGAGCTAGTTTTGTTTTTTTGTTTGTCTGTTTATTTTGCTCATTTTTTGTTTTTTGTTTTACATTTTTTCTCTCTGTTTTTGATTACATTTTCGTGCTTGCTTTGTTTCTGTTATTTTATTGCTGCTTTTTTAGACCTCTTGTTTATGTCTGGATATTTTTGAGGAAGAGTACATCAATAGGGCTTTTTTTTGTCAGTTTGTATGTTTGTATAATTGTTTTTATGTTTTAGTTTTTAAAAATCTTTTGTCTTTATTTGTGTCTCTTTCCATTTGGTAGTTGGTATACCTGTTTTCCCTCTTCTTCTCTCTCTCCACCTTCCTCTCATCCCCCTCCTTCCTTCTTCCATTCTTTTCCTTTTTCTTACCTCATTTTGCTTTCAGGGAGCAAACTTATACCCCCACTGCATGGACAGTTTGTAAGGCAGTGGGAAGTGGGCTCCAGAGCACCAAAACATCTGTCAGTGGATAGTGGGATCTGCAGGTAGGTTCTGAATCACAACTTCCCCCTAAATTAAATCTGAAAATTGCAAAAAGTACAGCCCTCCACCCATAGTCCAGCTTAAAAATTGAACAAAGCCAGTGGATCCATATAAGGTAGAATTGGAGATTGAGCAAGCAGAAGTAAATGCTACCCTCCCATCCCTGAACCACAGAATTAAAGAAGAGGTTAAAAAGGGTGGGGGGAGAGAATCTACACAAATGGAGAAAAACCAAAGAAGAGTATGGGCTTCACGCAGACCCCAAGGAGATCAGACACTGAGAATACAGACTTCTGAACGCAAACAATGAAGAGAGCCTCCAGAATGACTGGACTCAAACCACAAACACAGATATCAAGACATTAATAGAGAAAATAAATAGACTTGAGGAGAGACAAGAGGAAAGAAGGAAGAAGTTGATATCAGAGAAAACAGCAATAAAGAATACAGTGAGTGAAATAAAAAACAAACTGATAAGCATGGAAAGCAGAATTAGCCAAGTAGAAAAAAGAATCTCAGTGCTTCAGGACCAAATTATGAAACTAAACTAAACTGTTAGAAACATAGAAAAGAAGCTTAAAAAGACAGAACAAAGCCTTCAAGAGATGAACAATTATATCAAGAGACCAAACCTAAGATTAATTGCACTTCCTAAGACAGAAAGAGAGACAGAGACCACCCTGGAACAAACATTCCATGAAATTTTCCAAGAAAACTTCCCTCATCTCATCAATAACATGACCATTCAAACACAAGAGATTCATAGAATCCCTGCAAGACAACAAATGAGAAACACAGAGTAATTTGCCTACACAAAGTAATTATAAAAGAAAAATACCTAAAGGCAGCAAGAGAAAAAGGTAAGAATACCTACCAGGGAAAGCCAATTAGAATAGCAGCAGATTAATCTACAGAAACACTTCAGGCTAGGAGAACTTGGAGCCCAATCTTCAAAGTTCCCAAAGATAAACAATTTCAACCAAGAATTACCTACCCAGCTAAGCTAAGCTTCATCAGTGATGGAGATTAAAATCTTTCCCAGACATTTAATCCCTAAGAGATTGCGCTGCCTCCAGACAAGTTTCACAAGAGACATTTAAGAAAGTATTAAACACAGAAGAAAGGAAAAAAAGAATGACAATGCCCTTCCCAAGAATGCAGGAAAAAGATTGAAAATACATGTAAATCAACCCCCAATTCAAAATAAAGACAACAAACAAACAGCAGCAACAACAACAAACTCTATAAGAACCTCATGACAGGGATAAACTCTCACATTTCAAAAATTAGCCTGAATGTGAATGGACTAAATGCACCACTGAAAAGACAAAGAATGGCAAAATAGATAAAATATCATGAAGCAACAAAATATTGTCTCCAAAGGACTCATCTCACCAGAAAGGATACCCACAGGCTCAAAGTAAGAGAATGGGAAACAAAATTTCAGGTGAACGGAACACAAAGAAAGGCAGGAGTCATGATCTTAATATCAGACAAAATACCCTTTAAGTTAACAAAATTTTAAAAAGATACAGAAGATCACTACATAATGATAAAAGGTTCAATTCATCAACAAGAAATACCCATCCTAAGCATATAGGCACCCAACATAGGAGCACCAACTTTCATAAAGTGACTTCTACGTAAATTTTAAAAAGATATTGACTCTAACACTGTCATAGCTGGGGACTTAAATATTCCACTCACAACCCTAGGCAGATCAAGAAAAAAAATTAACAAGGAGATATGGAACCTCAATGTGATGCTTGACCAAATGGACTTAATTGATACCTACAAAATACTCCATCCAACAACCAAGGAATATGCATTCTACTCATCATCACATGGAGGATACTCTAAGATCAACCACATCCTCAGCCATAAATCAAGCATAAACAAATTTCATAAGATTGAAATTCTGCCATGCACCTTCTCAAACCACAGTGGAATAAAAATAAATATCAACACTAATAAATGTTCCCCCAAACCCATAAAGACATGGACACTAAACACCATGATGCTGAAAAACTCCTGGGTCAACATGGAAATCAAAACAGAGATTAAAAGATACCTAGAAACAAATGAAAACAAAGAAACATCTTACCAAAACCTCTGGAATGCCATGAAAACAGTACTAAGAGGGCAATTCATATCTCTATGAACACACATGAAGAAAATGGAAAGATCACAAGACGATAGCCTAACAAATCACCTAAGGAAGCTGGAAAAGCAAGACCACCAAAACCCTAACTTTAGAAGAATCCAGATCACCAAAATAAGAGCCTAAATTCAGGACATAGAAGATAAAAAGATAATACGAAAAATCAATGAAACAAAAAGTTGGTTCTTTGAAATGATAAATAAGATAGATGGTCGCCTAGCTACACTGACCAGGCAAAAGAGAAAAAAAGCCCAAATAAACACAACCAGAAATGCAAAAGATCAAGTCACAACTGACCCCAAAGAAATACAAAAGATTATCAGAGACTACTATGTACACTCGTATGGTAACAACTTTGAAAACCTAAAGGAAATGAAGAACTTCCTGACATCACACAACCATCCCAGGTTGAAACAAGATATCAAGACCTTAAATAGATCAGTAGCAATACAAGAAATTGACTATATCATAAGAAAACTACCTATAGAAAAAGCCCTGGACCAGATGACTTTCCAGCAGAATTCTACAAAACATAGAAGGAGGAACAGATACCAATCCTACTGATCGTATTCCAGGCAATAGAGAAAGATGGAGCACTCCCCAAATCATTTTACAAAGCTAACATCACATTGATATTCAAACCAGGTAAAGATCCAGCAAAGAAAGAGAACTACAGTCCAATATCCTTGATAAACGTAGATGCAAAAGTTCTCAAGATCCTAGCAAATTGGATTCAACAACACATCTCAAAAATCATCCTCCACAACCAAGTAGGCTTTATTCCCGAGATGCAGGACTGGTTCAACATTCGTAAGACCATAAATGCAATTAAATACATCAACAGATGTCAAAACAAAAAACATATGATTATATCATTAGACAGGAAAAAGCTTTTGATAAAATCTAGCACTCCTTCTTGATACAAACCCTCAAACATGTAGGCATAGATGGAACATACCTCAAAATAGTAAGAGCCATCTATGAGAAACCCACAGCCAGCATACTGCTAAACAGAAAGAAATTTGAACCATTTCCCCCGAAAACTGGAACAAGACAAAGATGCCCACTCTCATCCCTCCTTTTCAACATAGTTTTGGAAGTCCTAGCTAAAGCAATCAGACAAGATAAGGATATCAAGGGTGTCCAAATAGGAAAAGAGGAAGTCAAGTTATCCCTCTTTGCAGACGACATGATACTATACCTCGAAAACCCAAGAGAATCTGTCAAAAACCTCTTTGCATTGATAAAGGACTTTGACAAAGTCTCAGGGTATAAAATAAATGTGCAAAAGACAGTTGCATTTCTATACACCAACAAGAACAAACAGAAACCCAAATAAAAAGAACAATCCTGTTCACAATTGCCACCAAAAAACCAATCAAATACCTTAGCATCTTCCTCATCACAGATGTGAAAGACCTTCACAACAAAAACTAAAAAACATGCTCAAAGAAGCCAAAGATGACACAAACATATGGAAAAATATTCCATGCTCATGGATGGAAAGAATTAACATTGTTAAGATGTCCGTCCTACCCAAGGCAATCTACAGATTCAACACAATACCCATTAAATTACTAGCAGCATTCTTCTCAGATCTGGAAATGACAATACAGGAATTCATATGGAAACATAAATGACCACGAATAGCCAAAACAATCCTCAACAAACAAAACAAAACAAAAACAAAGCGGGAGGTATTGCACTCCCAGACTTCAAACTTTATTATAAAGCTACAATAATCAAAACAGCCTGGTACTGGTACAAGAACAGGCATATAGACCAATGGAACAAGGTAGAGATTCCAGAAACAAAACCTCAAATATCTACCAACTCATCTTTGACAGAGCCTCCACCACCAACCATTGGGGAGAAGAGAACCTATTCAGTAAATGGTGCTGGGAAAACTTGCTGACCACATGCAGGAGATTAAAACAAGACCCCTACCTATCCCCATACACAAAAATCAACTCTAAATAGATCAAAGATCTAAATGTAAAAGTTGAAACTAAAAGAACCTTAGAAAATACAGGTGACACCCTTATGGAAATTGGAACTGGCAACCAATTCCTGATCAAAACCCAAAGTGCCCATGCCATAAGAGGTAAGATAGACAAGTGGGACCTCATGAAACTGACAAGCTTCTGCAAAGCTGAAGAAACCATCAAGAGAGCAGGGAGACAGCCCACAGACTGGGAAAAAAATATTTGCCAACTGTATGTCTGACAAAAGCCTAACATCTAGGATCTACAAGGAACTCAAATGTGCCAAAAAGAAAAAACAAACAACCCCATTACAAAGTTGGTAAAAGATATGAACAGATACTTCTCAAAAGAAGACATACTAGCAGCCAACAGATACATGAAAAAATGCTCGACCTCACTAATGATCAAAGAAATGCTAATTAAAACTACACTGAGACACCACCTAATTCCAGTCAAGATGGCCATCATCAATAACTCAAAAAACAACAGATGCTGAAGAGAATGCTGTGAAAAAGGAACACTTCTACACTGTTGGTAGAGTGTAAACGAGTACAACCTCTGTGGAAAACAGTGTGGTGATTCCTAAAAGATCTAAACATCGACCTTCCATATGACCCTGCAATTCCCCTAACGGGAATATACTGGAAGTACTCAAATCACTCTATGAAAAAGATACCTGCACACATATGTTTATTGCAGCATTGTTCACAGTAGCAAGAACATGGAACCATCTGTGCTGCCCATCAAAAGGGCTAAAAACATGTGATACATATATATGATGGAATATTACACAGCCGTAAAGAAGGACATAATCATGAACTTCACAGCTATCTGGATGGACTTAGAGTCTATAATACTGAGTGATGTATTGCGGAAATAAAGAACTGAGTATCACATGTTCTCATTCGTAAGCAGACCTTGAACAATTATTGTAGTACTATAAGAAAAGGATTGGCAGTAGAAGGAAACTGCCAGTGGGGGAGGGTTGGAGGAGCAGGACTGGTAGTTGTGGGAATCTGCCAGTGGAGGGGGGACAAACCTCATCAAGGGTACCTGCATAATGAACATTTGTATACCTAACCCTGAATTGTAACCCACACCTTTAAAATAAAAAATTAAAAGAGAAAAAATTTGAATTAAAAAAACCCACAAAAAAATCAAAACAAAAACAATATCAGTTTATTCTCTTACAGTTGTGGAGGCCAGAGATCCAGAATCAATGGCACTAGGCTGAAATACAGGTGTTGGGAGGACGCTACACCCTCTGAAAGTTCTAGGGTGAATCCTTTCTTTGCCCTTTCCAGCTTCTATTGGCTGCTGAAATTCCTTGGCTCATGATGATGCCATTGTAGCCTCCCATCCTGGCACTTTCAAGTCTCTGTCCACCCTCATCTTCACATGGTCCTTCCTGGGGTGTGTGTGTGTGTGTGTGAAAACTCCCTCTGCTTCCCTCTTATAAGGTTACCTATAATTGCACTTAGGGCCCACTCTAATAATCCAGATAGTCTCCCCATCTCAAGATCTTTACATTAATCACATCTGCAAAGATGCTTGTTCCATATAAGGTAACGTTTATAGATTTCAGGGGTTATGATGTAAATATCTTGTAAGGGGCCATTTCTCAAAATACCACAAATACTTAGCATTTAAAACTTGGATGGTATTCCAGATACCATGATAAACACTTTAGATGTATTTTTACTTACATGCATTTCACTTACATGCTACCATTTCTCATTTATATACAAGGAAATGGAGTCTCAGAGAGCCTGAGTGATCTCACATAGCTAGTAAGTGGTGAAGCCAGGGTGAAGCCAGGCAGTTGGACCTCAGAGCCAGTGTGTCTAACTGCTTTGCTCTGTTGCTTCCCCACCATATGCATAAACTGACTAATTAGAAATGGGTGTATCCATTTTCCTAGGTATAATGTACTCAGTGAGTTCTTACCAATGGTGTGACTTTTGGTACCTCTGTAATCCCCAGGTTGAAAGATCCCTTTAAGGAGAGGCACTTGAGCTGGGAGAATTTAAACATTTAGAATAAAATTACTATTGCCTGGAGGAGACAGACTAAGTAAATAGCATTTCTTACAGAATGGGTCATGGACAAGGGTACCACATTGACATAAACCCAATCTCTGGTGTTGAGGGTCTAAAGAACAGAATAGCCAAGCTACATTCTTTTGTGCAAGACTTTCTAGAAGAACTGATTGCTTTGAACACTTAGAAGCACTTCTCTATAATTAGTTTTGGATGGATTTGTTTTTACTTTTGTGGGAAAAGTGGATCTAGAGGTTACATTTGAATGAGGTTAGAGAAGAGGTGATTCTTGTGTTGATCAATGTTCAAAACGAGATTAAGTAATGGATTCCAGATTAGGTTCTGCTCAGCATTTGCTATGCTATTTCTTTAACAGTTTGCTGATTTTCTACATATGACCCAGTAGTCTAAAAATTCAGATCACACAGAGACTTCAGTCTTGTTTAGATTTAAGCTTTAGGACTATGAATCTTTTCCCATATGTTTCTGCATGTGAGCAGATTCCAGATTTAAGGAAGTAATGGTATTGGAGACCTAAGAGCTATTTCTTGAGCTTTGTTTTTATTTCCATCCTATTAATGATAATATGGCCATCTCTTCCTCAATGTGACATGCCTGAGCAGGTGTGCAGATGGTTTAAGGACTCAGGAGATTGGACTTGATGGCAGATGGTGAATCCTTGTCATGGTTCCAACCATACTTTGAACATTCTGTCCCTCCTCCAACATTCATTACTTCAGATGGCAACCTCATCTGGAGGTGAATTGTTCCTCTCTGTGCTTTTCATGTTGGAGTTGACCTCATGCTTGGCACTGTGCAAAATGTATTGGCCTCGTTTCTGCCCTGGAGATATCAGAGGCTTATTAGTATTTCGTGCAAGCTTTGTTATTTTGACTTTAGAAAATAAAGTCTGAAGAGATCTTCTAATCCTACTAAGACGACCTAATCACAGGAACTATCCTATTTACCTTGTTGCAGTATCCCCCCAAGTATACATGCTTCATGGATAAAGGCATTCTAAAGTCCAATAAGTTGGAATGCTTCATAGAAGACATTGTTTTGAGGCCAAATGAGTTTAGAAATTGTTAATTTCCTCTGTTCCCCCATCACCCCTGTAGCTAATTTGTTGACAGCCCCACCTTATCTCTTAGCTCCTCTCTGAATACAGCTGTGGTAGATGTTTCTGGCATGTTTATAGCTTCCATGTAATCCAGCTCTCTGTCTTGTTTGAGGTCTTTCTTTAGCCCTCTGGGAGTGGCTGTGCTCCCTGCAAGTACAATCTAGAAGGGAAGGACAGTTTATACCTTCAGGTCAACCTTCAACCATTGAGAGGTTGGACTTGATAGAAATAAAAGCCTAAGCCCCTCCCCCACAACAATGCCAAAGTCACGCCATAGTTTCTTAGTTTCCAGCAGAATTGAGCTCCAGTTACTTACAACAGTAACTTGTTCATTAATACCATCTTATAACTTTTAAAATTTCCTTATCTCAATTTTCCTTGTCTCACTGTGTCTTCTATTTTTGCCTCTGATGTTAACTACCTGCACCCAAGTCTTTGAGAGTCTGTTTTTGTGTGTGTGTGTGGGGGGGAGGGGCTCCCATTCTTTGGCCAATTATGATTTACACTAGATTTGAGAAGTAGAGATATCTATTTAATCTTGTTTCCTAAACTTATCATTCCACAAATTTTTTTTGGTTAACTTTGACATTCTGTGTAGTTAAAGTTTTCCACAATATAATTCCTGAATTACTTTGACTCCTGGAGATGACTCAGGTAGAGTCTCCCATGAAAGAGAGCCTGCAGATTCCTTTCACAGCCTGTTTTTGTGTTTCAGTGTTCTTGATAAAAACCTCACGGTCACAGATCCACAAGGAACCTTAGAGTCTAGTCACTTCATTTTATCCATGGAGAAACTAAGACCTGGAGTGGTTCAATTACCTGTGAGATTCTATAGGAAGTGTGCACCCAAATTCTTTAGCCCCAGGGTCAGTAAACTACAGCTCATGGGCAAAACTCAGCCTGCTACCTGTTTTTGTGTACTGTACAAGCTAAGAATAGTTATGGCATTTTTAACGGATTTAAATACATTTTTAAAAAGAACATTTCATGACACATACAAATTAATATGAAATTAAAATGTTAGTGTCCTTAAATGAGGTTTTGGTGGAAGGCAACCACACCTGTTTGTTTACCTCTTGTCTATAACTGCTTTAGTGCTACAATGGCAGAGTTAATTGGTTGTGACGGATATTGTATAACTTGCAAGCCTAAAATACCTACTGTCTGATCCTTTGCAGAAAAAGTTGGCTAATTTCTGCATTAGATTCCAAATACATGGTGAAGGGAATTGCATTTCTGCATAAATCAATATAGTGAGACTAAGAAATCACAGAGTTGGGAATAGTGCACAGGAATTCCATTTCTTGCAGCACTGCTAGCAAGCTTCATTGGGTTTTGGACAAGTGATGTAGTATCTTTA
Organism: Carlito syrichta; assembly: GCF_000164805.1. Lineage (NCBI taxonomy): Eukaryota > Metazoa > Chordata > Mammalia > Primates > Tarsiidae > Carlito > Carlito syrichta. The sequence goes on from NW_007245970.1 coordinate 12,082, forward strand.
AATATATCAACTTCTCTATTTATAAAATGAAGGGAACAGACGGAGTGCTTTTCAAAGTCTCTTAATGTTCTGTGTTTTCTTAGATTCTGTATATGTCTATTTGGCATCCATGAGCCACAGGGCCAAACTAACAGGCATAGTTGTTCACCTGTCTCCTGTGACCCAGCTTTTGCAGGCGTGCAAAATCATATTACAAACCCTCTAGCCAATCCTGAATCCATACCCTCAATCACCTCCTTTCTCTAACTCTCACATGCCACCACCAATATTCTTCCCGACCTAAATCATCCGGAGGCAGGTACCAGGCAACTAGAGATTGCTGCTATAGCCCAGAGCCCATGGACATTTCCCAAACTAGCCAATCCTAGGTGTTTCCCCTGCCCTGCCTTGCCTTCCATGAAGAAAGCACAAGGTTCTGGGCCACGCTTTTCCCCTCTCCCTGCTTCTGCCTCCTGACTGACTTAGGTGGTTTCCCACGTGGGCTGTATGGTGGGCTGTGCTTCTTGTTTCTAGGGGAACTGGGAGCAACAACCAACTGTTTTTTCAATGGCATTGGCCTCTTGTGTGATCACTCACTCATTATTATATGTTAAAACTGGTCACACATTAATACTTAAGCGCAAATAATTTACAATTCTGTGCAATCATCTCAGAGGTTAATGTATACAATTCTAGAATACGATGCGTTGCTAATGGTCACCTAAGCCACATATCCTTTATTGTGATTCAGTTCCTTCACTCCTCCATGAACTATGAGAAAACAGGCATTGAAGGCTGCATTCCTGCCACACGGGGAACCTTTGCCTATTTCTCAAGCTCATAGGACTGGTTAGTGAGTCTTGTGGTTTATCTCTTTGTGAGTCAAAAACTAGGGTTCAGGAAATCTTTCTCATCATGCTTTTTCAGTTGTCTTTTTCCCTCACACTGCTCTGAATCCTTGGAAGTCTTTGTACTTTCTACTTAGCCCAGTGTTACCTGGACTATATTACATTTTCCCATAGGCTGGCTGGGCATGGTGGCCCACGTCTATAATCTCAGAGCTTTGGGAGGCTAAAGAAGGAGGATTGCTTGAGGCCAGGAGTTCGAGACCACCCCGGACAACAGAGTGAGACCTCATCTCTTACAAAAAAAAAAGAAAATTAGTCGTGGTGGCACATGCCTGTAGACATAGCCATTGGGGAAGCTGAGGAAGAAGGATCGCCTGAGCCTAGGAAGTCAAGGTGGCAGTGAGCTGTGATTGTGCTACTGCACTCCAGCTTGTGCAACAGAGTGAGATGAGATCCTGATTCAAAAAAAAAAATTTTGTTTTCTCCAGATGTCTCCTTTAGGTCTGTCATCATCTATGGCCATGCTTCTTTCTGAAGGTTGTGTGCCTTTTGGTATTTCCCCACGCTATTTGCACTGCCATCTTTCTTTTAAGAATTCTCTCTCTAGGCGCCTCTTAGGAATCAAGATCTGTTAGAGTCTGCAGGGGTATGCTGATGGCATAAATCTGTGGACTGGCTATGAGGCAATAGTGATATAGAAACGGTTGTAATAGAAACTATTGTGAACAAATGGCCCATACATAACAATAACAGCTGCTATTTCTCAGTTCTGAGCAATTATTGTCACATGAGAATACTGTTTGATGATGAAAGAACTTATTTTTCAAAAAGAAGCCCCAAATCTAGGCTTTTAGATGACATCTCCAGGAGTTTAAATATTTGCAACAAACACAAAAAGAAAAAAAAAAACGGTGTGAGCTGAACACAATGCATCTGTTAATTTGATTGAATCGGTGAACCAACACTTTTATGTCAGACCTATGATAAAAAGAAAAATTCTCCCAAACTCCTTCTTGCTTGTACCTGAAGTCATTCATTGGCCCCAGAACGAAGGACTGCCAGACTCTTTGTTCCTTGTTGACATTTAGTTGTCCCATATGCCATCTCTTCAGGATCTACCTTGTGGCTATTTCAGGTTAAATTAGCCAGTCTAATGAATTCATTCATTTTAATGGGAATGTTTCCTTCAGTTTTTCTTTCTTCTCTGTAAAGATATATATTTTAAAGTCAAAGTTATAGGGATAATATTCTTAAAATCTCTTGTCTAAAGCTGGAAATTTTCGACATGTAAAAGGGTCATAATAGGCCAGAGGGAAATGTTTGGGTTTCATGGTAAGTGGCACGTTGTGCCAGCTCCAAAATCACAGGAGTCATCAAGCTGCCAATGTCCAGGGCCAGGTCTGCAGACATTTTTGGACCTAACTGTATCACCGCTCATGGTTATTATTGTTATTAATGTCAGCAGCAGGTAAGGGCTGATTCTCTAAAGTTGAGAGTGCTTTTTGGTGTCGACAGTTACCATGTTTTAAAAAATTGTTTATTAGCCGGGCTCGGTGGCTCAGCCTGTAATCCCGTGCCTTTGGGAGGCTGAGGTGAGTGGATTGCCTGAACCCCCAGGTTCGAGACCCGCCTGGGCAGCGAGACCTCATCTCTACAGTAAATCAAAAAATCAGCCGGGCGTGGTAGCGCATGCCTGTAATTCTGGCTACT
>NW_007245970.1:14665-32255 GCF_000164805.1 Carlito syrichta
CTACTGGGAAGGCTGAGGCGGGGAGGATCGCCGGAGCCCAGCAGGTCGAGGCTGTGGTGGCTGGGAGCGGCCACTGCACTCCAGTCTGGGCGACAGAGTGAGACTCCAACTCAAAAAAAAAATTGTTTATTTATCTGATAGTTGGTTGAGTTTGGCATTTTTTATGTTACCTGAGCACTATTTAGCATACCTAATGAAATTCCCCTGACCTTTTAAAACATTTAAATGAAAGATTTAGATTCCCTGAAAAGAAGAGGCAGCTGGTGAAACTTGGTCATTTGACAGGTAGAAAGCATACTTTTGAGTTTAGAAGCCCAAACCTGGCTAGGCATGGTGGTGGCTCACACCTGTAATTCCAGAAATTTGGGAGGCCAAGGCAGGAGAATCACTTGAGGCCAAGAGTTTAAGACCAGCCTGGGAAACATCGTAAGGACCCCATCTCTATAAACAAAATAACAACAAAATAAGTTTAAAGCAGACTTCCTATTTTTCTCTGCCTGTTAGCCTGGAAGTCACCGGTATTGAACCCATTTCTTTTTTTTTAAATATTAAATTAGATATTTAATATCAGGTCAGTCTAATAATGTGCATACACACATATATGCATATGTGAATACATGTATATGTATATACATACATATTTGTGTTATATGTGCTATTTAAGAGGGACATTCCCAACCATCTCCTATTAGTCAAGCCATTTCTTTCATTCAACAATCTCAGTGAAATATCTGTCACTCCCACACTGGTTGACTGGCCCTCCCACGAGGCTCCCAGCTCCCTCTCAGGTGTAGTCAGGTTCTGAGCCAGGACTGCACACATCCAACAGTCTAGCATGAGTCACGTTTATGCCCTGGGGTTGGTAATGATTGAATTCGTGAACTGGAAAAAAATTGTGGTCAGGTTCCTTCCTCCCCCATGGGAAATGGGGTGGGGATAAGAATGAAGATGAACTCATCTATCTTAGGTGCTTTTTTGTAGAATTACTGTCCCCATAGACAAGTGATGTCTGGACCCCGGTGTACAGCTTTGCCATTAATGAGAGGAAAGTGGAAATGTATTCATTTCTTCCTTGGAAGATTGAGAAGAGCAATTTTTTTGAGGCTAGCTCCATCGTGTGGATAAAGTGAGCATAAGGTTTTTCTTTTTCTTTTTCTTTTCTTTTGGATTGCATAACAGGACAGAATTCTATGCCTTTAGAAATGCAATTCTGATCATTTTTCTCATCTATTTCTTACATCTTTTCTGAGTCATTGCAGAGCAGCCTAGTGATAAAAATAATTTTTGCAGTGGTGACATATACTGCTGGGTTCCCAAGGATCATGTGCTTCTACAAAATGATGGAAGAACTGCAGGGAGATGACGGTGAAAGATTCACGGAGCAGCTTTGTATAAGACCAAGCAAAAATTAGAGAGTGTGTCTAGGATTAAGCACTGGGTTCTTCAGTGGAAGCTACCAATTTGGACTCTCTGAGAAATGCCGAGGCGTGTCATTGAGGCAACTCTGTGACTTTTTTTTTTCCTTTTTTGCTGAAGAGATGCAAGCTGAGAGAGAAGTCAGGGAAGTAAAAGTTGGGTTGCAGGATGCAAATGAATTTTATCAAACCACAGGATTCACCTTCTGTGGAATGGGAATGAGATGGTGTTTTTGTGATTATTTTGGAGTCAGAATGAAGAGGAAAGAAGAGAACAATGTAAGAAGCTCTATTGACTATGGCTTTAAGTCTTAAGAGTCTGATGGAGGAATGGCTAGCAGAGCTAGGTGAAAATGTTACCTCTGTAGTAGTCTTTCCTGTGTAGCTGGAACCAAGATCTCTAGAGAAGGGCTGGGTCTGCCTCTTTCCTTTTATAAGGTTTTTTCTAATTTCCAAATTGGCTGGCATGTGGGTGTTGGGAGTGAGCACTAACGGGTAGAGATAGGGAGAACTGTTGAGTATAAAAATTTAGCACCATTGAACACCTGATAGTTTACTCTTCCAGTATAATCTTTCCTTTGCATAGTTCCCTAATCCCAAGGGAAAAGGTTTTACTGGCATTTAAGACAGAAAGCTGTAATTGTAGAAATTTGAGGGAGTCAAAAAGAAATCAAGATGTGCTAACATTTGCTCTCTTTGATGAGCTACAAAAGTGATGGGAAAATGTTCAGAACTGTCTTCACCGCCCACCACTCACTACTGCCTTCACACATTCCCTTCACTCCTTCCCATAGCTGGTTTGGCTCCTACAGCTGTAGACATCAGTATATTTGGAAATTCAGATTGCAAGCACTTCTTATGATTGAATATGGGCTGATGACAATCTGGAGGGAGTTTTTAGGAACATGCTATGAAGCTTTCCTCAGTAGGTGGTCATTTATGGAACCAAAGTGTAACTGGAAGCTGGGTGGGCCACTGACATGCTAAGTGAAGATGTAGGGTCCCAAAGATGATCAAACAGCTGGAATGAAAGGATGAATCCAAAGTGTGGCTTATTACATTGACTGTGAAGTCCTATATTTAGTGTCCTTTTGGTATCAGCCCTTTACACTGTTCCCTTACATCCCTATCTGAGGGTGGGGACACCATTGCAACCCCAGCTCCAAAAGTTGAAGCCTTGTTTCCTACCAGCCATTGGAAAATCTTGTCAGGCGTCTGCTCCTCTAGCTCCTGACTGTCTTCGCCGGATCCTGCATTTTTCTTTTTATTGTACCCTGATATAATTTGGAACCCTGCTAATGGAGATCTGGGAGCCTCTTGGCCCTCATCTCTGGGACCACTATTCTTTCACTGTAGGCTTCCCCTTCTCTGTCCCTGTGTTACTTTTCTTACTTTCCAGTTGGACCATAGGGGTACCAGCCGTGGACCCTCTGCTCTGAAGAGTAAGATTGGATGGGAGAGAGGTCTAAATTCTGTTCTTATGTTAGGGTTGTTTTCTCAAATCCATAAAACTTGATCTCGTTGAGGATTTTGGGAAGATGGTAGAGTAGTAAACTGCAGGAATCTGTCTTCCTACCTAGAAAACCACTGCACTCTCAAAATCTGTCTGATATAATTTGGGGAACTTTGGAGTCTATTTGAAAGCTTATACCTTCCAGGAGACGGTTTGGATGGCAAATTGTGGGTAATTTCAGTAAGTTTCATCTCTTAGCAGAAAAGCAGCTACCCATCTCCCACTCTTAGTTCCAGGGGCAGTCAACATGTGCATATCCCTTGTGGGAGGCAGGTGAGTCATAAGGACTCTGTCCCTCAAAACTTGGGAATCCAGCTTCTGACCAGTAATTGCTACTTCTGATCTTGCAGGTGCACACACATAGACAGGCAGCCATTGTTACACCCCCCTCCACACTGTTGCAAGCCTCTCCCCCTAAAACTGAATCAACTCCCAGAAGACTTAAAGGTCCAGTACTCTTTTTATATTCTCCTCCAAGCCTCTATCCCTTTATTTTTATCTTTTTCTGTTTTTGAGAACCAGACATTTAAAGCCTAAGACATTTAAATGCAACCACATATACAGGGGGATTTAGAAAGTTACTGTGCATGGCCAGAAAAAAGTGTGGACTCAATAGACCCCAAAAGACTTTAAGTTAATACACCAGACTCATTTCTGGCATGGAGACAGCCTACAATAATCAAAACAAAACAAAATTCAGTAAACCCTGGGGGCAGAGAGATAATTTGATTTTTCAGAGTTACTACATTATGATTCAAATGTCCAATTTTCAGGAAAAAAATTCACAAGGCATACCAAAAAATGGGAAAGTTTGGCCCATTCGAATTAGAGGAAAAAGCCCCACCAGAAACCATTTTTGAAAAAGTCTAGATGACAAATTTGCTGGACAAATACTTTAAAGCAACTCTCAAAAAGATACTCAAAGACCTAAAGGAAGTTGTGTGGAAACTCAGCAATGTATGAACATAAGAGATATATTGATAAAAAGATTAAAAACTTAAAAAATAAACAAATTAAAGAGAGCCAGGTACAGTCTGGTACTCCCAGCACTTTGGGAAGTCAAGGTGGGAGGATTACTTGAGGTCAGAAGTTTGAGACCAGCCTGGGCAACATAGTAAGACTTTTTATCTCTATTAAAAAATGTTTAAAAAGTTAGCTGGGCATGATTGTGCATAGCTGTAGTGATAACTACTTGGGAGGTTGAGGTAAGATGAGTGCTTGAGTCGAGGAGTTTAAGGTTACAATGAGCTATGGTTTGCCTCTGTACTCCAGGCTGGATGATAGAGTGAGACTCTATCTCTTAAAAAAAAAATCTGGAGTTGAAAAGTGTAACTGAAATGAATAAAAGACTCAGAGGCATATTTGAACAGGAAAGAAACATCAGAGAACTTGAAGACAGGACTATTTAAATTATTGAATCTGAAAAACAGAAAGAAAAACATTAAAGAAAAGTGAATAAATCCCAATGGCTCTGGGACACCATCAAATAGAATAACATACATATTGTGTGAGTCCCAGAAAGAGGTGGGGGAGAAAAGGAGAAATGGAGGAAGTGGGGGGGGGGAGGAGAGACAGACAGACAGACATAGACACAGACAGAAAGAGAAAGAAGGAGAGAGAGAAAGGCAGAGAGATTATTCAGAGAAATAATGGCTGAAAACTTCCCAAATGTGATGAAAGAAATAAATATAAGCACTCACGAAGCTCAAGGAATTCCCAGTAGGATAAGCTCAAAGAGACCCACATTGAGACACATTAAATCAAAGTGTCAAAAACCAAAGTCCTTCAAAAATTTTTAAAACTGTCCTTCAAAAGTGAGGGAACAATTATGATATTTCCAAATAAACAAAAACTGAGAGAATTCACTACCACTAGACATGGTCTACAAAAAATGCTGAAAAGAGTTCTCTGGTTTGAAATAAGAGGACACTACTTGAAGCTGTATGAAGAAATAAAGATTTTAGTAAAGGTAAATATATAAGCAATCATAAGAACTAGTATTATCTTTGGTTTGTAACTCTACTTTTTGTTTTTAGATGATTTAAGATTTTAAAGATTTTATTTTTTAAAAATTACTATTCTAAAAACAAATATTATTGTAACTTCATTGTGCAATGCTGCATTTTGTTTTCCATCTAGTTATAAAATTAATACATAAAATTATTAGTTTATGTCATTAGACACACAATGTATAAAGATATAATTTTGAGACATTAATAACTGAAAGGAGTTGAGGATGGAGGGCTGTATAGGAGCAAAGTTTTTGTATGTTACTAAAATGAAGCTGATATAAATTCAAATTAGAGCATTATAACTTTAGAATGTTAAATGTAATCCCCATGGTAACCACAAAAAATAGCTATAGAATATACACAAAAGCAAATGAGAAGATAATTAAAATGCTTTACTACAAAGACTCAACTAAACACAAAAGACACTAAGGCAGGAAATGAGAGACAAAAATGCTATAAGGCATATAGACAATAAAAAGCAAATGGCAGAAGTAAGTTCTTCCTTATTTGTAATTACTTTAAATGTAAATGGATTAAACTCTCCAATCAAGACAGGAATTGGCAGAATGGATTAAGAAAAATGATCCAACTATATGCTTCCTACAGGAGACCCTTTAGATCCAGAGATATAAATAGGTTGAAAATGAAATTATGAAAAAGGATGTTCCATGTAAATAATAACCAAAAGAGAATCAGAGAGGCTATACCAATATCAATATTTATATAATTGACTTTAGATGAAAAAAGATTATAAGAAACAAAAAAGAATGTTTTGTCTTAATAAAAGTTTTCATACAGCAAGAAGACATAATGATTATAAACATTTAGGTAACTATTAACAGATCATCAAAATATATGAAGCAAAAACTGAATTGGAGAGAGAAATAGATGGTTTTACAATAATCGTTGGAGACTTTAAAACTCACTTTCAATAATGTGTAGAGTTACTGGATAGAAGATAAGTGAGAAAATAGAGGACTTGAACAACACAACCAATTAGATCTAGCAGACATATACAGAACACTTTACCCAACAACAGAATTAACATTTTTCTCAAGTACATATGGGAACATTATTCAAGATAGACCTATGATAGACCACAAATACAGTCTCAATAAATTTAAAAAGATAGCTATAATACAAAGTATCTGCTATGGTATGAATGTGTCCCCAAAATTCATGTGTTGGAAACTTGATCCCCAGTGTGGCAGTGTTGGGAGGTGGGAATTTTGGAAGGATTCTTTCCTCCTGAATGAATTAATGCTGTTATAAAACATGCTTTCAGGAGTGGGTTCTCTCTATTCTGCTCTTTGGCCATGTGAAGATACGGTATTTATCCCCCCTTTTTGCCTTTCCATTTTCTACCATGTTAGAATGCAGCAAGAAGAGCCTCACAATGCTAATACCTTAACCTTAGACTTTACACTTTCCAGAACTGCAAGAAATACATTTCTGTTCTTTACAGATTACCCAGTCTGTGGTATTCTGTTGTAATAGCACAAATGAATTAAAACAGTATCTTCTCTGACCACAGTGGGATAAAGGTAGAAATCAATAACAGAGAGAAAACTGGAAAATTCATGAGTCTGTAGAAATTAGACACTTATACAACCAATGAATCAAGAAAGAAATTACAAGAGCAATTAGAAAATATATGAAACAAATGAAAATGAAAGTACAACATATCAAAACTTATTGGCTGTAGTAAAAACAGTTTCAAAGGGAAAATCTGTAGCTATAATCACTTGAAATACAAAACATTTGAGAAAGATCCCAAATCAACAACTTAACTTTATAGTGTAAGGAACTAAAAAAAGAGCAAACGAAACCCAAAGTTAGCAGGAAGAAACAAAATAACAAAGATTAGATCACAATTTAATGAAATAGAGGACAATAAAACAGAGAAAATCTACAAAACAAAAAGTTGATTCTTCAAAAATATCACCCAAATTGATCAACCTTTGGTTAGATGGACCTAGAAAAGAGAGAGAGGACTCAAATTACTAAAATAAGAAATTAAAATATTATTGTTTCTACAGAAATAAAAAGTATTCTAAGAGAGTACTATGAATCATTTTAAGCCAACTTGTGTGGATAACCAGAAGAAATAGATAAATTCCTAGAAATACAAAACCTACCAAGACTGAAGAAATAGAAAAATTGTAAGATTGAATTGGCAGTAAAAAATATCCCAGCAAAGAAAACTCTTGGGCCTGATAACATCACTGGAGAAATGTACCAAACATTTAAAGAATTAACACCAATCCTCAAACTTTTTATAAATTTTTTTTGTTTGTTTGTTTGTTTTTTTGAGTTGGAGTCTCACTCAGTCGCCCAGACTGGAGTGCAGTGGCCGCTCCTGGCCACCACAGCCTCGACCTGTTGGGCTCCGGCAATCCTTCCGCCTCAACCTTCCAAGTAGATGAAACTACAGGTGCGTGCTACAACGCCCGGCTAATTTTTGATTTATTGTAGAGATGAGGTCTTGCCAAGTTGCCCAGGTGGGTCTTGAACCCGCGGGCTCAGGTAATCCACTCACCTCAGCCTCCCAAAGCGCGGGATTACAGGCTGAGCCACCGAGCCCAACACTTTTTATAAAGTTGAAGAGGAAGAAACACATTCTATCTTCTTTTTTTTTTTTTGAGTTGAAGTTTCACTCTGTCGCCCAGACTGGAGTGCAGTGACACGCTCCCGGGCACTGCAGCCTCAACCTGCTGGACTCCGGTGATCCTTCCGCCTCAGCCTTCCAGGTAGCTGGAACTACAGGCACACAGTACCACACCAAGCTAGTTTAAGAAACACATTCTAATTCATTTTTATGAAACCAGCATTGCCTTGATATCAAAGTCAGGTATCACAAGAAAAGAAATGAAGCGTTCCATATTTAAAAAAAAGAAAGAAAAGAAAACTACGAAACAATGTCCTTTATAAAGACTGATGCAAACATATTTAAGAATATACTAACAAACTAAATATAGCAGCATATTAAAAGGATTAGAAACTATGACTAAGTGGGATTCATTCCTAGAATATAAGGATGGCTCTACATATGAAAATTGATTAATGTAATCTATCACATTAACAGAATGAAGGGAAAAAAAATACACACATCTTAACTGATGCAGGAAAGAGCCTCTAACAAAATTTAACACTCTTTTTAAAAAATAAAAACACTCAACAAACTAGGAATATAACTACCTCAACATAGTAAAAGCCATATATTAAAAAAAGCCCACAGCAAACATTACTCAATGGTGAAAGACTGAAAACTTTTCCTCCAAGATTAGAAACAAGGCAAGGATGCCCATATTTGTCACTTCTACTCAAAACAACACTGGCAATTCTAGCCAGAGCAATTAGGAAAGAAAAGGAAATAAAATGCATCTGGATTGGAAAAGAAGAAGTAAAAGTATCTCTGTTCACAGATGATATGATTTTATGTGTAGAAGACTCTAAAAATTCCATCAAATAAAACTGTTAAAACGAATATGTGAATTCAGCAAAGTAGCAGGAAACAAAAGCATACAAAAATCACTTACATTTTTATATACTAACACTGAAAAATCTGAAAAGGAAATTTAAAACAAATCCATTTACAATACAGCATCAAAAAGAATAAAATACTTAGAAACAAACTTAATTAGGAAGGGAAAGACTTAAAAAGAAAACTAAAAAACATTGCTTAAAGATATTAAAGAAGACATTCATAATTGGAAAGACACCCCACATTCATGGATTGAAAGGCTTAACGTTGCCAAGATGTCAATGTTCTCCGAAGTGGCCTACAGATTCAAAGAAATCCCTATCACAATCCCAATGACTTTTTTTTTTTTTGCAGAAATAGAAAAACTTAACCTAAAACTTATTTGGAATAACAAAGGATGCTAAGTAGCCAAAATAATCTTGAAAAAGTTTGAAGGACTCATACTTCCTGATTTCAAAACTTACTACAAAGCTGCAGTAATCAAAACAGTGTGGTATTGTCATGAAGACAGACATACAGGCCAATGGAACATAATAGAAAGTCCAGAAATAAATCCTCATTTATATAGTCAAGTGATTTTTTGACAAGGGTGCCAAGGCCTTTCAACAGAGAAAGGTTAGTTTTTTCAATATATGGTGCTAGGAAGACTGTGTGCCCACATATGAAAGAAAGAAGTTGGACCTTAATGTAACAGGACATGCAAAAAATAACTCAAAATGAATCAAAGACCTTAAATATAGAGTTAAAATCTTAGAAGATAACACAGGACAAAACCTTCATAACATTGAATTTAGTTATAATTAATTGGATATGATACCAGGGGCACAGGCAATAAAATAAAAAACAAGCAAATTGAGTTTCATAAAAATTAAAAACTTTTGTGCATCAAAAGACATAATTAACAGAGTAAAAAGGTAATCCACCAAATGAGAGGAAACACCTGCAAATTATACAGCTGAGTAAAAATTGATATGCAGAACATATGGATAACTCCTGGAACTCAATAACAACAAACAATAACTAAAAATGGGCAAATAAATAGACATTTCTTCAAAGAGGATATATACAAATGGTCAGTAAGCACGTGACAAGATGCTCAACATCACTAATTATTAGAAAAATGCAAATAAAAACTGCAATGGGGTATCACTTCACACACATTAGGATGACTACTATAAAAAAAAAATATGTGTTGTCGAAGATGTGGAGCTATTGTAACTCTTGTGCACTGTTGGTCAGAATGTAAAGTCGTGAAGACTGCTGTGGTAAACAGTATGGTGGGTTCTTAAAAAATTCAAAATAGAATTGCTATATGATCAGCAATTCTACTTCTGGATGTATGTTCCCCAAATTGCATGCAAAATATTGCATTGACATCTGTATACTCATGTTCATGGTACCATTATTTACAAAAGCTAAAATGTGGAAACAATCAATGTACGTGTCCTTCAACAAATGAATGGGTAGAGTTGATTCATAGATAAGGATAAGCAAAATGTGGTATATCTGTACAATGAAATATTATTCATTATTCAACCTTAAAAAAATAAAATCTTATATGCTACAACATAGATGAAGACATTGTGTTAAGTGAAATTAGCCAATTACAAAAAGAAAAATACTGTGTAATTTCACTTAAATGAGGCACTTAGAAAAGTCAAATTCATAGAGACAGGATGTAGAATGATATTTCCCATGGGCTGGGAGGCGGGGAAATGGGAAGTTACTGTTTAATGAATACAGAGTTTTAGTTTTGCATGATGAAAAGAGTTCTGGAGATGGATGGTGGTGATGGTTGCACAACAATGTGAATGTACTTAATGCCACTAAATTGTACACTTAAACATGATTAAAAGGATAACTTTTATGTTATATTTTTTTACCACAATAAAATGTTTGATTGGACCAGGCATAGTGGCTCATGCCTACAATCCCAGCACTTTGGGAGACTGAGGCAAAAGGATTGCCTGAGTTCAGGAATTTGAGACCAACCTGGGTGACATGGCAAGACCTCCTCTCTACAATAAATCAAAAAATTAGCTGATGTGGTGGCACATGCCTGTAGTCTCGGATACTTAGAAGATTGAGGTCGAAGGATCGCCTAAGAACAGCAGGTCGAGGTTGTGGTAGCCATGATAGTGTCACTCCACTCTAGCCTGGGCAACAGAGTGAGATTCTGATTTTTAAAAAAGGTTTTATTAAAGAACACACACACACACACACACACACACACACACACACACACACAAAACCTCTCCCCTACTCCCATAGATCTTTTAGCATTCCTCAAAAAGATTTTTGTTTAATTATATTTCATATTTAAAAAATGCTTTTATTGGGGGATTTTCCTGACAGTTTTTAAGCAGAGACTGGATAATCACTAGGTTGATCAGTATATACATTTCTATTTTCATTTAATTTCTATTTCTTGACTGTGTACTTTTTGCAGGTCTTTCTTCAAAAAGACATTTTAGAGATTGAACAAACTGCCCTTCAAAATCGCTTCTAAGCCCAAGTTTCTACTACTGTATTCTATGTGTTCTGCCTTGTAGTGCTAGTTAGCTATGTAGTCCATAAGTCACTTACCTTTTAATATGTAAGTCACTTAACTTCTCTGGCCTTGATTGCTTTCTCTAACTCCAAAATTCTACAAATTTTGGAAGCTGAGAAATGATGATGATATATTACTTTCATTTTTGGACAATTGATTCCTTAAGCAGAAAAGCCTTCAACCAAGACATTAACTCTACAGAGAGTACTGTAGAATTCAGATTTATTTTAGGACGACTAATGTGAATTAGTGAGAAATCGAGTTTCAGGATATTTTAAAAATAAATACAATCTCAAGAGCATAATTTGATTTTAGAGAAGATAACAAGATAGTTGGGTAGAGTTGATTCATAGATAAGGATGACCAAGACAAAATTTCAGCCTACTCACGTGGTAATGAATATAGATTATAAATTAAAGGGACCTGAGGTAGTATAGGTCACTATTCTATCTTGAATTTGTTTTCATGGTTCTCTGAGATGTGTCTAGAGGTGAGAAAGTTGACTTCCCCGATTACTTTCTAAAAATAGAATAAAAAGGAATTTTTAATTTTAAAAATATTTTTCTTAGCATAGTGGACTGCAGCATTTTCTGTAATTATCCACAGTACTTTAAAAAAAGTACAATGCTTACTAGAACACTAATAGAAACTTAGGAATCTTGTATGCTTTGGATGAAAGGTGATATAAAAAAATTATACAATATTGGTTCATTCTTGTTAAAAAAAATATATGTATTTTACAGCAGAGCATAGAATCCAATATAAAAATCAGGGAAAATCATACTAACTTTAGAAGAAAAATTACCACCACCCTACCCTACAACCTCACAATTAAAATCTGGTGGAATTCTTCTGTAGTCTTTCACATGGTTTGCCTCCTGTGTGGTGGGAAAATGAGAGAGAATAAAAATGGAAGAAGAGAATGATGCAGAAGAATCATCTATAATCTAGATGTCAGCAGGAGCCACCATATTCTTTGATACTAGCTAAGATTGCCTTGCCCAGCTCGCATTCCATGCACTATTTTGTTCTTTACCTGAGATTTTCTGCAATTATTTTCCCCTAGTTACTTCACCATTCTATAAACTTACGGGTGTTTCTTTCTCTCTGATCCAGCATTGACGTAAGTTTGAGACATAGCCCCTTCCCCCCCCCCCGCAATTTACTACATTCCTTCTGCTATAGCAAAATACCTTAGGCTGGGTGATTTATAGATGACAGAAATTTATTTCCCATGGTTCTGGACACTGGGAAGTCCAAGATTACGGTGCCAGCAGATTTGGTATCTGGTAAGAGTTGCTCTTTGCTTCTAAGATGGTGCCTTGTTGCTGTGTCCTTACAAGAATGAAGTGTGGAAGGCCAAAAAGGGACAGATGCTCTCCGAAGATTCTTTTTATTTTTTATTCATCACCTTACATAGACCTCGTCTTCTAATACCATTCCCTTGGTGATTAGGTTTCAACAAATGCGTTTTGGAGGTGCACATACATTCAAACCATAGTGAAGAGGTCATTGTACAGGCAAATATCTACAACAATGTGTATGTTACTGGTGCAGGAACATACGTTACAGCTCTGTTTAGAAAATATTCTGACATTGAATATTAGCTCTTTTGGTCCTCTGAAAGTTCATTTCCAACAACTTGTATTTCTTTTATTTTTTGAATTGGAGTTTCACTCTGTCGCCCAGGCTGGAGTGCAGTGACACATTCATGGCCACCCCAGCATCAACCGGCTGGGCTCTGGCTATCCTGTCTCAGCCTTCCAAGTAGCCAGAACTACAGGCGTGTGCTACCACACCAGCTAATTTTTTGATTTATTGTAGGGATGAGGTCTCACCGAGTTGCCTGGGCTGGTCTTGAACTCATGGACTCAGGCAATCCACTCCCTCAGTCTTCCAAAGTGCTGAGATTACAGGTTGAGCCACTGAATCCAGCCCAACAACTTGTATTTCAATACCTTACCACATCCCTCAGCTTTCTCTCCTGCTGCTTCTCTGTCGCCAGTGGTGATACAAAAATTCTTCTATTTTATTATTTCAAAAAGCATTTCAGCTCTAACACTTACCGCCTCCTCCCTCATTCACACTTTGCATAACTCAAGATTTATTAATGTGCTCTGTCAAATAAAGCTTCATGTATTCCCAGTGTCACCCTTTCTTCTCTACCCTTTCCCCCATCATTTTCTACAGAAACCTGGGAGAAATATGGAGGTTTATTTTTCCAGTGGTAACATTTAGAGTACATAAGACTTAGATGAGCAACATACATCCTTCCATGTCCTCATAAGACATGAGAGGGTACAGTTGATTTTGGTTTTAAATAATAACTGCAGCAAAAATCTGTTAGCATACCCTTAGAGTTGAGAAATGTTGAGAAATACTAGTTTAATAGAAGAGTCACTGGTAAAGGACTCATGAGAATGGGTTTTTGTCCTGGTTCTGTCACAGGATTAATAGTTGTGTGATCTTGGGAAGGCACCTCACTGGGTCTGAGGAGGAATCTAAATTTCTTGCCAATTCTGAAACTATTATTTGTTTGAGGGTCACCCTGGTGCTTAACTCTCCTATAAAATACAGCTAAGGTTGGGATTTCTCCCTTCAAAGGTAGATGAACTTCCTCCTACCCTGGGCTGTGTCTTAGCACCTCCTTGGCCAGCCGTGTGATCAAAGCCTGCTGTAGAGGTTTTACAGGACAAGCTTTGGCACTAGAGCCAGGCATGGATCCTGGTTCTTTCAACTTAGAACCTAGGTTGTGTTATTTACTCTTAGAACCTGACTTTCTTATTTGTGAACTGAAAATAATGGTGTCTATCTTGGAATATTGTGAGTATTTAATACAAGGGTGCACATGAAGCATTAAGAGGAGTGCCTGGCACATTATATGTGCCCAATGAAGGACCATCATCGTGTCTGTATAGGGGCTAGATGGGTATCATGACAAGTACATGAGATGTACTTTTTGGGTTTACTGAGACACTTGCATTCATGTGGTAGAATGCATGCATGTGGTTACTATACAGATAACTCTCACATTTGGATTTTGCTGAGTAGAAAATATAATTTGAGAGAAAGAGATCAATGGTTCTGGGTATCAATTTTTATTATTTTTTAAAAAGACTTTGGAGAGGAAGAGGAAGACAGATTGTTTAAAGAGGTAGGAGGAGAGAGGACTTTGAAAAGAAAAAATAAGCATGACTAAGGGGAACTTTGATCCAGTTTCTACAGTGTAATGAATGACAGGTATCCTTTCCTTTGTCTCCCTGAACAATTATGATTGTTATTGTAAGATGATATGTCAAATTATATATCCGATGTAAATTATATATAATTCTATAGTACATATTGTATGTAATATAATTATTATTAGGTTATAGTATTACAATATTATTATAACCTAATACATGTGGTATTGTGGAGTGAGATCTGTTTTTGACACTTATCAAAATATGGAGTCCTGCTTCAAGGTGGTCATAAGTATTAGGACAGAAACTGTGAAAGAAATATACTTTCCACTCATGAGATATATTCTGAAGATTTTAGGCAGATTGTAATTGGAAATAGTGACTCAGCCCTTGCAATTAGGTATTCATATAGTTTATCATCTACGGTCTTGATTTCAAATCTGGCTTGAGCCTATGAACCTGTGAAAATGGGACAGGCTTGCTGTTATGTTGAACTGTGGTCCATCTGGTCTGCATCTAGCTGAGATATAATTTACTTGCATAAAAACTAGCAAGCTGCAAGCTGTCGTGGAACAGTGCCCTCTATTGTTCATGAGGAAAATATGCAGCTGTGGTCAAATCATAAGGAAGTACACCGCTCCAATGGCTAAAGCAAGCTGCTCAAGTTGTCTGTAACAATTAAGACACCATTTGGAAGGCCAGCTGCTGGCACCTATAGCCAGTCTCTGCTGTAAATATCCATCAGGACAAACAAGACAACCAGCCAACAGCAGCTTGTGCTTCGACCTCATGCTGCACATGAATGTTCCCTTCCCAGTTTTCACAGCAAACGCAGAAAAGCTGCTGTGAGTTAGTTTTGCTTCTTAACAGACAAATTTAACCGTCTATTTATTTATTTATTTTTAATTTGAAGAGCCAGGGTCTCACTATGCTGCCCAGGCTGGTCTCGAAATCCTAGTCCCCAGTCTCTGGAGCGAGTGAGAATATAGGCACTCCACACCCTGCCCAGCTAGAAAGATTTTTTAAAACAGTGATTTTAACCATTGCTTCTGCTTTCAAAGACCTTGATTTCTGAGCATTATATAATTAAAAGTTTTAAACCACTTTAAGAAAGTCCAGTTAATTGCTGCAGTGAAATAAAGGCATGTAAAGGTTTACAGTGGCAAGGGATTTTGCTCTCTCCTTTATTATTTTAAAATAAAACCATCTAAAATACCACTGAATCTCCTTATACAGTAATAATATTTCATAGCAAAAATGATTTTGCCTGATTTTTTTGCCTTCTGGGATCAATTCTTTTGCTGGGTTTCTTTAAATTCTGAGTAGACATCTGGGCTTTGCATTCTCCCCCTCAGCAACTATATTCTGGGTAGGACGCCAAAGATTGCAGTCAACATTTACCTTTACTTTAAACAACAAAAAGGAAAATTCTGTAGATTTCAAGCTGGCATTAGAGATTTGAATTTTCTACAATAACTTTTAAACAGTTTTCTCAGCATTATTCCACTTAACTACAGCAGAGAAAATAGAGTGATGAATAATGAAATATGCATGAAAGGAAAACAATTTTTTAAAGTTTTCTTAAAATAAATGATTCTAAAACCACAATGTGTGAAAGTACTTTTTTTTTTAAGATTCTGAGTTTCAAATTCATGAGTTAGGAGGGTGTGGATTTTTTGCTCTATCGTGTGGCGAGATGCTGGAAAATGGGAGTCTGCCACATCCTATCTTTTTTTCCCTGCCAAGAATCCTCTTATGTGCCAAGAATTAAGTCCAGTTTAATCAGCATTGGCTGCCCAGTGGGAACTAACTGCCAGGTTCCTCTGAGTCTTGGAGTTCCATTGCCATTCAGTGTAGAAAGAAATTGTATGCAAAATGCAGACTTTATTGGAAATCCTCAAGACTTTAAAACAGTGTTGGATATTCCCACTTAGGGTGACAGGGTTGTGAGTACATGCCTCAGAACTGTTAGTATTATCAGAATACACATGCATGTGTATTACTCTAAGAATTGCCAGGAGAAGAGGGTTTGGTTTTTCTTTGAAGTTGCGGTTATAAAGAATTTAACAATTCCAGACAATTTAACAGATTGAGACAATTGCTCAATTGTTTGGTACTTCTATTTGGTTACTTCCATTTGAGACATTCACCTAGTATGGAGGATGCTTTTAGTCCTTCGGTAAAGAATGACTTTCCTAGTACATGGCCGGCTTATTTAGTACATGGCATGTCATTTTTCCCCTAAGTCTAGCATAATTCATGGAACTGATATCACCTCCTATTGGACATAAACATGGGGAATTGTTCCTTTCTCCATTTTTCTATTACAGACTTATAATTGAAATATAGTGTGATATATCTGTCTCTTCTTCCCTACTTAAGAACAGATATTACATCTTCTTAGTCTTTACATTTCCATCACTCCCTTGCACTAGGGATTTCACAAATGTTATTTGTCCTTCCTTTCCCTCTTATCTTCACATATTATAATGCGAACTCACCACTCAGAGAAAAATTATTTTGAAATGTAGGCGTGTAGAGATGTAGCCTACACAGGCCAATTGATAGTAGCTTGGAAAACTCAGGTTTAACCATAGAAATGAATGGCAGTCCAAACATTGCCTTTTAGTAAACCCATGTTTCTCCTCTCCAGGTGCAGAAGCTTCAAGAGAATGTGAAAATTGCCTGGAAGAAAGGTGTGGACCTTGGAGCCTTCCTTTGGTAGTATCATTGAGCCATTTGTACTTGAGGGTTGAGTCTTTGGAAAGACTCCAGACATTTGGAGGCATGGATCTCCAGAGAGTAGGCTGACTTCTTGGACTGAAGGGCATCCTTTGGAGGAGGCAAGGGTAAGGGAGGCAGGAACTGGAATTAATGTTGATTCTCTGGTAACTGACTTTTGAGCACGGAGCTGGGTATCTGAATGGAAGGAGAGGCGTACCTTGAGTCTGGAACTGTGAGTCTAAACATGGGGCACCTTTAACTGCACTTAAGAGTTAAGAATGGGATCTACTTGCCTCAGCAAAACACTCAGTGTGAACATGGTCTTTGACCTATATATAAGGAAACCTGGTTTCTCTTGTCCTGTCATAATTATGAATAGTGTTCCTTTCTATTATCAAATGTGTCTCAATTTGTACACTAAATTATTTGATCACCTTGTGTAGGGCTACTTTTCAACAGTGACATTGCGTGGTCTCATGAAGCAATGGCAGTGGACCAGGAGAGTCATGTTCAATCCTGGCTGATGTGAAAACCAGAATGACCCCTTCCCCTTCTCTTGGACTTCAGAGCTCTCAAGGTTCCTAGCAATTTAGGAGGGAGGGAGAACTTCAAGAGGAAGTTTGAATATACTTTCTTAATAAGGCATGTGAAGCTGGGCTAGGTGGCTCAGCCTGTAATCCCGTGCTTTGGGAGGCTGAGGTGAGTGGAT
>NW_007245970.1:32275-63158 GCF_000164805.1 Carlito syrichta
GTGCGCACCTGTAGTTCCAGCTCCTTGGAAGGCTGAGGCGGAAGGATCGCCGGATCCCAGCAGGTTGAGGCTGTGGTGGCTGGGAGCAGCCGCTGCTGCAATCCAGTCTGGGTGAGAGTGAGACTCCAACTCAAAAATAAAATAAAATAAAATAAAATAAAATAAGGCATGTGAGTGTTTTAGCAATTAATTGGAAAAATAAGAGGTGTGATCACATATACACTACTGTGAGTTGATGATGCAGTTTATACCAGTCATACACTATGTATTTTAGAATCTTTTCTTACTTTAGCCCTTGATGACCTGATTGTTGACATGATTCCTACACTGAACTCTTTGCAGTAGCTTTTCAATATCTCAATCTATGATCTTAAGAAGTTATAGTTTTTGTTGGTGGGAAGACTCATAAAGTGAGCTACAATTTTAAGAGTCTGTTTAATTGCCAGAGTTTAGTGATTCAGTGGACATCTGCTTTCCCTTTCTCTGAGAAGTGAATCCCTTTTCCCGTAGAAAACACATTCCACATAGTTTAGGTGATTTTCTTATCTCTTTCTTTTTCCTTTATCTCCCCTATCCCTTAACCAAGATTGGACATATGACTCACACTTGACCAATCAGAGTACTCCCATCCCTTTGGTCACACTGATTGACAGGGGTAGGCAATTGATCCCAGATAGGCCAGTTTGTGTTCTTCTATGGACTTTACTGCTCCTGCTATTGGAAAAGACTGTTTCAGTCTGCTAAGATTGCTCATCTGGCATGGGATTTAGGCTGCTGGCAGCCATCTGGCCACTAAAAGGAAAATGCTCATCCAATGAGAGAAGAAAAAGAAATGAAGTCCTGATGACATCGTTTTGAGACTTCTGACTCCAGCCTTGCCTAAAGCTTCAGACCCACTCAAGGACATTTTACTTCATGTTTATATTTAGATATGTAAATATTTGCTATAAACCAGCTTAAGCTAAGATCACTTTCAACCTAAGAGTTCTAACTCATGTAAGTAGTGAGCAATCTTCTGCATTTCAGGAATTCAGTCTCTCAGATTTTTTAGATTCACTAGAATAATCAATCAACTCTTTGCTTAGCATCTATATAATTCCCCAAATGGTCAAGTTTATTTACTATCAGGTACTATTCAACTTACCCATAGAGCCACAGAAACCTATTGACAGAGTTTTTTGCTGAGCAAGGTTAATTCTGGAGAGACAACATGGACACAGAAGGTAGTCAAATAAGGAAACCTCAAGGGAAAAACTGAAGCAAATCTCTTCCTCTTGAACTTTCCATTGTCTCCCACTACAGGCTCAGATCCTACTTGTCTTCTGTTGCTTTGAGGCATTTCTTGGGGATCAGTGAGGTAATATGTCCTCAGTCTCAGTCGTGAGAGATGGAAAAAGGAAGCTCCCAAGCTTCCACAAGATGCTCCTGCTCAATATCTTGGGCAGGATATTGACAAGAAGATCTGGATTTACGAAACTTAAATAGAAAAGCAAGCAGCCCAGCAACCTGATGAAAAATAGAGTGTTGAAAAAGAGACAGCAAAAAATCCTGAAAAGAGAAAGCCAAGAAACTGTTAGCCAGAGATTATGAGACTTGGAACAAAAAACTAAACCTGCCTGAATGCATGTCTGGTCCTTCTTGATATTCACGTTTCCCATAGATGAGCTTCTCCTTTGCTGACAACCCTTTATAAAGTCAGCCCCATTCCATGTTCTGGCCTGCTGGTTATTCTCTCTCCGTCACCATGTTTTATTTTCTTGGTAGCAGTGATCACTAAATTAATCTTGTTCTCTCTTTTTTTTTGCTTTATTTTTGTTTTTGTTTTGGTAAACTGTTTTCCAAAGTAGTTGCATCAGTCAGTTTATACCCCACCAGCAAGTCGGTTTCTGTGGATTCACATTCTCTCCAACACTTGATATTATCAGACTTTAAAAAAATTGCTGACGAAATCGGTGTAAAGTAATATCTCATTATGGTCTTTATTTGCATTTCTCTGATGAACAATGATGCTGAACATCTGTTTGTAGGTTTATTGGTCTTATGTGTTTTTTTTTCTTGTTCATTTATCTACGAGGTAGTTGAGGCTTTTCTTGTTGGTTTGTATGAGTTCTTTATATGTTCTTGGTATCAGTCCTTTGCCATTGTGTATATTGTATACATTCTCCAAACTTTGTAACTTTCACTTGCTCTAAGATGTTAAAGCACAAAAGTTCTTAATTTTGAATAAAGTCTAGTTCCTCAATCTTTAATTAGAATCAATGCTTTCTGTATCTTAGTTTAAAAAATATAATTCCCTACTCCAAGGTCTGAAAGATAACCATGTTTTCTATTAAAGTCTATGGTAATTTTAAAATTTGTTTACAAATTCTTTGTTTTTCCTCTTTCCAAGTGAGTCCCCTCAGGTCAGGCACAGTGGCTCATGCCTGTAATCCTAGCTCTTAGGGAGGCTGAGGCAAGAAGATTGCTTGAGCCCAGGAGTTTGAGATCAGCCTGGGCAACATAGTGAGACTTTGTCTCTACAAAGAAAAAAAAAATCAAGAAATTGGCTGGGTGTGGTGGTGCATGCCTGTAATCCTAGTTACTCGGGAGACTGAGGCCCAGGGAGAGATTATCTGAACCTAGGCGGTCAAGGCTGTGGTGAATGGTGATTGTGCTGTTGTTCTCTAGCCTGAGTGACAGAGTGAAATCTCAATAAGAGTGACAGAGAGAGAGGGGAGAGGGGAGAGGAGAGAGGGGAGAGGGGAGAGGGGAGAGAGAGAGGAGAGAGGAGAGAGAGAGAGAGAGAGAGATTGATTTCTCTCAGTTGAAGTGTGGGCTGTATTTAATAACTCACTTCTAAAGATTGGAATTTGGTAGAAGTCACAGTGCATGTCCTCCTAGATTACATCATAAATATATTGGAACTTTCTGCATACTCTTCGGAGGTAGCCACCAGTCATGTTGTGAGGATACTCCAGCAGCCCTATGGAAAGGTGTATGTGGTGAGGAGTTAAGACCTTTTGCCAGCTGCCAGAAAAAACTTGCCAGATGTGCAAGTAAGTTACCTTGGAAATAGAACCCCTAGCTTCAGTCAGGCCTCCTAATGACTGCAATTTTGGTTAACATCCTAACTGCAACCCCATGACAGAAACGGAGCTAGAACCTCTTAGCTAAGCAGATCAGGATGTCTGCTTCACAGAATCTGTGAGATAATAGATGTTTGCTGTTTGAGGCTCCTACATTTTGGGGTAATTTATTATGCAACAATAAATAAATAATATAGATTTCAAGATCTTAAATTTTCTTTTGACATTTACATCTTTAACACACTTGGCTTGCTTTTTGTATATACTGAGCCAATCTCTCTTTTTTTCACATATGAATAACCTTTTTTTCTCCCCTGCTGCTTTAATTGAACAATTCTTCCTTTCCCTATGACATGCAATGCTTTCATATCAAAGTTCTCCATGTGCACTGTTTCTGAGTGCTTTGTTCTCTTCCACTGGTCAATTTTCTTATTCCTATGCCAATACCACACTATTATAATTAATATGTCTTCATAGTTGGTACACATATCTGGGAGGACATGTTCTCACTCCCTGGCTGGTCTTTAAAATTGTCCAGGTTATTCTTGACCCTTTACTCTTCCATATACAGTATATTTTAGAATTATTTTATTTAATTTTATAAAAAAAAAACCTCTTAGTGAGATTGATTGGAATTGAATTGAATCGAATGATCTGGAGACAAATGGTATTTTTATGATGTAAAGTTTTCTATTCATGTTATATATGCAATTTCTTCCATTCATGTTATCGTTAGTATTTCCTAATAAGTTCATATAAACCTCCCTATAATGATTTTTTTTCTTTAACTGATGAGGTATTTAGGCCTTGTGGTTTCAGTATGACTTCCATGAGCAAACCTCCCCCATTTTCTTTTCTATATTACTCTTACCCAGCTGTCCTGGGCTCCCTCTGCTCCAGGACACATTCATTACTCACTTCTACTCATCAGTCAAAAACAGCCCCTTCCCCACCAGTTTTCCACTAGGGTTGATCTTGGTGACCAGAGCCAATATTCTTCTTAGTACGGCATCTTGGTCAGAATTAGAATCAGAAGTCTTTGACAAACCTCTTCCCACCACATTATTTATGAGAAGGTTCTAGTATTGCATTTCCAGGGAAAATCCTAGGAAGAGCCTTACTCTCTTGTTATAGAGTAGTGTCTGATGTACCAGTGTCCCACAAGATGTTAGGGTAGAACAAGAGGAAGGACATTTGAAGTTTGGCATAATGAGCTAGACTTGTAGGATATCTCTTGTCAGGTTCCATTCAGGATACCCTCTCTCTATAAGGCAGACAATACTCATTCTAGGAGTCTACACAGGCAATTCCATGCTGGGCACTGGTGTTAAAGTATAAGAGGGCAGCATAGGAGTCCTAGAGAAAATTCTGCCGGTTGTTTCAGGAATGCTGTATTTGTAGATACTGAAAACTGTAACACTATTTATTTGGTATGAAGATAAATCTGGTATTCTCCTTATGCAAATTTTGCTGACAATTGGATTTGACCTTTAAGCACCAATAATTTTGTGTTAACCATTTTATAGAACTCTCTCTAAATCATATTTCATACCACTTTGAATATATATTTCTTTATGCCTTCTTAAACAGATTCTATTGAACATAATCTGAACTTTTCTTGAAAATGTAGGGGCTTCATGATTACCAATTTTACTTTGCTATCACAGAGATTCCCTCAGGACTAATATCCACTCAGGTGTTTGAATCTTAAGTTCTCATTCAGTTTAACAAGTATTTTTGAGCAATTATTCCATGCTGAATTTTGTTAGGTGCTCTTTCTCACAATTCTTCTCTCTCTTCTACTTGCTGTTAGGCAGTAGTATACTTGTACCTAGCAGTCCTCTATTCACTTCTAATCTCCGGATGCTATTGGGAAACCAGGTACACTAAGCTAATTCAAATTGTTAAAGGGAAAAGTGAGTAACGTGAGATTTACCACATCCCTTTTATATAGCTTATCAGACTCTTATTTCTCATTACTGCTAGGCTGTTGACTTCTAATAAAGAAATAATAAAGAAAGTTTGATATTATTAATTGCCTTTAAATGAGTAAGTCAAAACATCAGAATTGAGAAATGTAGTCAATGACATTAGTTTGCTGACTCTACTGTGTGCATGATCATGTGTGTGCCTGTACAAGGCTCTTCTTTTCTAGACTTTTCTCTTTCCCAGGATGGCTAAGTAGAGCTAGTTTTCCAGAAAGTTTACTTGAAGATATTTTGCTTACCTTTTACGGAATGATATTCTCTTCTTTGGGACAGAATTGACCTGGGAGAGGAAGAAAGGACATTGATAAATAAGCAATGTCTGGAAACTCTCATCACCATCCAATAATATTCAGGGTGCCATTAGTTACAATGTTGTATTTAGATAACATTTTACAAATTATTATTATATGCATAAGCACATGTAATTTTCAAAGACAAAATTTTTTAATATATTTATTATTATTGTTACTTGTCTGACCTTTCTACATACTGTTATCAATAAACTAAGGTGAGAGAGGTGAAGTATGTTGTCCAAGGCCATATAGCTAGTAAGTGACAGGGTCAGGCCTAGAGCCTGGGTCCCTGAACTCCACATTCTTGGCTCTCTCTCAGCTATGCCATTCTACCTTCCACTTAGTCAGTGACCCTTAGAGAAGCTTACAAGCTATGAAAAGTGCACAAGCATATCTTAAGAGATATGTTTTAAAAGCTATGCAAATCGAAAGATAAGGATATGTCCTGGATTTCCGGGGCATCCCTATTTTGAATATTTTTTCAGTTATTTTATTATCCTTTTAACTTTCTTGTGAGATAAAAAGGAAGCGAATTTATCATCACATTTTGGGTTGTGGAAATGAAGCTCACAGAATTGGAGTTGAAAACTTTCAGGATTATCCATTTGGTCCTACAGTATGTATAAGATAAAGTGGCATGCCAGAAAGGCCACTGCTCAGGCAGCCTCTCAATAAAGTTGCTCAGATATCACTAGGTCACTGAACCATCATGGGATTCTGATGAACTTGATGAAGACTCAGATGAACCTGATGAAGACAATTCTATTTTGTTCTCTGATAGATGATTGGAAGGAATGCTTTGATGAGCTACTGGGATTGATGGTGGGACACAATGGAGATATTTAACTTAGTTCTAGAGAGGTGAGTTCAGTTAGTTTTGGGACGTTGTTTGTTGAGCAGAATATGCAAGCGTGGGGGCCAGAATAACTTGTTCAGGAAAATGGGAATTATGGACATGGTCTCACATGTGTCCAACATCTGGATGACCCCAGTACAATTGTCAATTGTTGATATTTGCTTTTAAGGAAGAACTGAATTCTCTTTTCTGAGGTTATTAAGACCATTTATCTCGACTACATATAATTTCTGGTAGTTGTCAATCTTGGTTTGAATGCCAATATAAATTACAAAATTTAAGTCCAACAGGAGTTTAACTTTTAACCCTAGATGTTTGCTACCACAAGACATCTAGCATAGCAGGCCAAGAGGACTGGTGCTCTATATTTAATTGTCCATCTCTGCCTGACCTTTGCATGTCTGTTGGTGACTTCATGATGTTAAATATGAACAGACATCGAAACTCCATCGTAAAGCAGCGATAGATTCCTATGTTTTAAATTGCAGGAAAACTCTGATTAGATAGGAACAGATGCCTGGTGCTCTGTGTTTTGAAAGATTTGGGACCATGTTGGGATCATCAGGAAAGAATACTGTGATTGTAGGATATAGGACAGATGGTGCATGTGCCATGCATCGGCCTCTTTTCTACAGAGCATACCCTCAATTAATGTGTCTGCTTGCTTCCATTCTGGATTCTGTTAGGTCTTAGGCTAGTTCTTAAAGAATCTGTCACTTATATCTGTAAGACAGGAAAGTGGGTTGTTCCGTAGCATCTTTTTATTTGTTTAGAGTTGAAATGCTTTGGAATTACAGTTGGTACTGTTCCTGGAAAATGCACATTGGAAGATTGGGTAGGTATTTAGTGGCTCATAGTATTTTGGAAACTTCTTTGAAAGACAATGACATTTAGAGAAGCAGAAGGAGTAGAGTATTTACCTCATTATTTTGACTGTAACACTCTTTTCCTACAGAGATCATGCTCAAGACTTTTGCCCTAAGAAGAAAATAAAAAAGACAGGAATTGAAAAAAGTGCACTTAAATATTCATACTATATGGTGGTTATTTAAAAATAGCTTTAGACCAGGTGTGATGGCTCATGCCTGTAATCCCAGAACTTTGGAGGCCAAGGCAGGAGGATCGCTTGAGCCCAGAAGTTCGAGACCAGCCAATGCAACATAGTGAGACCTTGACTTTACAAAAAAATAAAAAAATTAGTCCAACATGGTGGTATGCACTTGTAATCCCAGCTACTCAGGAGGCTGAGGCAGAAGGATTGTCTGAGCCCAGGAAATTGAGGCTGTGGTGAATAGTGAGTGATCTTGACACTGTACTTCAACCTGGGTGACAGAGTGAGATCCTGACTGACTGACTAACTAACTAACGACAACTTTATATTCTGAAGCCACACTGTCCGATATTATAGCTATGGGCTACCGTGGCTATTTAGTTTTTAGTTAATTAAAATAACAATTTAGTTCCTCAGTCACAGCAGTCATCTTTTATATACTCAATAGTCACATGTAGTTAATGATTACCTTACTGAATAGCACAGAAAATTCTATAGGGCAAACCTGTTCTAAAATCTTAACTCAATAGTCAAGCCATAAACCACTGCTCAGCAGAGGTCTTGAGTGTCTTGAAGGTGTCCTTTAGAAGCAAGGACCTACAAGTCCTAGAACCACAGTTTGTACTTAGCTTTTTTAGAGGCTATTTGCGGTTTTGGCGGTTTTGGTTTCTCGTTCTTGATCCCAAGATTCTAAAATATTTAATAAATAGAAATGCCTCTAAACTGAGTTAAGATTTAACATACAAAGAAGGCCAAGAAGTGGAGGTGAGGTTTTTGGTTTTGGTTCTCACCCTTTAGACTTTTTATAATCTCCGAATATTTTGGAAGTTACTTTTATTTATCATTTCTAATTTGTTATTTATTCATCATTTCTAATTTTAAATGTTCATAGTTCAATACAGTGTACAGTTCTGAGTTTTATAATGTGGCAGCTGTAGTGTGCACTTAAAGATTAGTTTTGAGCCTATCCCACATGGCTGATTTTCCATATATTTGGGGAAGTAAGGATGGTATTAGTTTTAAGGCTTTTCTATGAAATATAAGAAATACTCGACTTATCATCAAGGTGCCTGACCACGAATCCTTTTTAAAGTACATGATTCTACTCTTAATATTAACCAAAATAATAGTATGATAATGTGATAAAATTATAGAGTTGTGTTTCTGCAGTCTTTTATAAAGGATGAGAGAACAACTGGAACCTTAAGACGGTGTGACCTAGCAGGGGTCAACCAGATCACAGAAGGAAAAGATATATGGCGTTGGGACTCATTCAGATCCAGATAGAAACTGGTGTGAGCCCTATTTGCTTTGATCCAGGCTGAGATAGAGTTACCACGAAAACCAGGATATTCCTTGGCCAAAGCTCACACTTCTCTCTCAAGGAACTGAGTCTCTACTTCTTCTTCTGTTTTCTTCAAAGTTTCCTGGTACCTCTTCAAAGAGAAATAAAGCCACAGTCACTTCTTCAAAGCTTTACAATTTCACTTAGCATAACAAACACTTATTACTACGTTGTATCATGAACGTGTGGTATTCCCACTGTCACTTTGTCTGCTTTCATAGACCCTATCCTATCACTGCTCCTGATCTCTTACTGTGTCGCACCATTGGGTAGGCTCCTTGGCATAACTGGGATTATAAATAGCAGACATGTGCATTATTAATTTAAGAGCACAGAGGCTGAAAGACCAGGGCAGTAACTACCAGGGAGTCAAGGCAGTGGGGTGCTGATGACCAAGTCTGTTGGTAGTACTATCTTGAAGAATGAAACCTGTCCTAGATAGTTTTCTTTGAAAGCCTGGTTTCATTTCACCCTGTACCTTAACAAACTCTTTGCTATCCCATTACCAATAAACTGTACCCTTATGCAGAAGACTTGATTATCACAGAGCTGGGCCACAAATGCATGGTTCTTCATCACCTGAGAAATCAAAATTCAACTGTAAATTTCTTTCACTAAATTGCTATAAGAAAACAAGTAAGAACCAAGTTTTCTCCTGTGTCCCAGATCCCAAATGTAATTTTCTAATTGTTTTAAAAAATGTTTTGCAGTATGATGAATTTATTTCCTTTTTTTGAGGATAAATGAGCCAATTGAGTATAGTCTAAATGGAAACTATTTGGGGGGCAATTGGGAGAGGAATGAATACCAGAATGTGAAAGATGACTATAGAATGTATTCTGTAAAATACATTAAAGAGAGGGTAACATAGGGAACTGGATTCATTTTCCTTTTCTTTATCTCCTTCTAAGCCCCATCATGATCCTTAAACTGAAGCCTTATATGTCAGTCATTTGAGGAATGTCTTAGATTATCTGACTGAGGACCAAATTTCCCTTTCTTGGGGAGAAATAACATTGAAGTTCCTACCATTACCTTGACCAGTTCCTTCTCTTGGTCTGCACAGGAAGCTTCCAGTTGTTGTAAATTAACCTAAGGAAAGCAAAGGAGACTGGTAACTTAGTATGGTGGAAGCTGCACAGGCATGAAATGCTGTCCCCAGGATAGTTGCACAGGCTTTTGAAGAAAATCAGAAAAACCATTTCACATGTCTTTTTGGTGAAAGAATTAAACAATCCAGTGCCCTTTGCAACTGCTTGGTGAGCCTGTTCTTTTATACTTCCTACTTTTTCAGTGTTCATTCGATACTACCTTTACCCCTAAACTTCAATTTTTAGCTTCCTTCATTTTCTTAGCTATTTTCTTAGAAATAACACTAGCCTTTAAAAAAATTTCTCTTCTTTTTAAATAGTCAGAATCTAAGGCGTTTGTTCACCTCTTTGTCCCTCCCTATATTCATTCTTCCCTCTTCCATTTCCGTAAATACTTGCCAGAAGACCATTCTGTATTGGCCACTATGCTGGAGTGAAGTGGAGAGGTAGCACTGAGGATACAGTGCAAACAGGATCAACAGGCCCTCTACCCTCACAGAGCTGATATTCTAGCTGGAGGACATGACAAACATGTTAGTGTGAAAATGGCATGTGTAATAAAGAAAATAAAAATAGGTTAATGTGATGTGAAACAGTGATGGTGGTGGTGATGTGAGTTTGGTGCGAGAGGCGGTGATAGGTAGTTGACAAAGGCCTCTCTGACAAGAACTGAAGTCTAAATGATAAATACTAGCCAAATGGAGATCCAAAAGAAATGTATTCCATGGGGAGGTACAGCAAGGGTCAAGATCATAAAGGAGCACAAATTGGGTATGTGTGAAGAGTTTGTATAGCTGGAGCATAAGAGATCTGGTAGGAAGAATGTAAGGTGGGAAAAGGTTGACAGGTACTAGATTGTAGGGCCTTGTGGCTTCTAGAAGACATTTGGTTCTTTATTCTAGTTGCAGTGAGAAGCTAGGAAATGGCTTGAAGTGCTAAGACACAATCTAATTTATGCTTCTAGAGAACAGTTTCTTCTGTGTCTGAAAAATGGATTATTTGGAAGTAATAGTTGAAGTAAGGTGACTACTTAAGAGGCTACTCTAGTTTAAGTAAAAGATTATGGTGGCTTACAAAAGGGTAATAGTAATAGTAGTGGTAGATAGAGAGGAATGAAATGCATTTGGGGTATATTTTGGAGGTAGAGCAGATATAACTATTCTTCCTTCCCTTTGCAGCTCTGTGATTCCCACCTTCATTTAGGAGCCATTATTTCACACCTGGACTCTTCTAACAGTTGCTCCCCCCTCCAGTCAATCACATCCAGGACCAGTCAGCCAAAAATGTGAAGGGCTATAGTTTAACCCAATGGTGTGAGTCACAGGGGGTTGAAACAGTCATCTGTTGAGCCACTGAACTTATTGCTAGCATGCCAGAGGAACAGAAGCAAAAGAGATGCTGTATATAGAATTAGGGATATCACCTCAGAATTAGACAAAAGAGTGGAGCAAAAGAGTGTGACTCAAAGGGATAAGACTTTGATGGCTGCCAGCAAAATAATAACCATTATTCTGACAAACACTGGGACTTGATTACCTGTCATAGGTAGCACAACCAGACTTAAAGTGTCACCACTTGATTCTGGCTGGACTTACCTTCTGGGAAAAAGAAGGGATCTTGGAAAAAATTCAGTCTTTTGAACACAGCAATCATACGGCCAATGTAGCCAGGGGTCTTCAAAAACTTTTCTAGTCTTAAATCTAATTTCTTTCTGATATACGAGGAGGGACTCATAAAAAAAAACCGGAATCTATTTTTTAAAAAGATTGCGTATTTATTCTTACATGTCTAAACTTCAGTCACCTTCAAAGTACTCTCCATTTGATGCAATACACCTATTGAGTCACTTTTTCCACAGTTCAAAACAGTTTTCAACTTATCAGTTTGGGTGCCTTTTAATGCTTCTGAGTTTTTTTGTCTCACTTTTTCCACATCAGCAAAACGTTTCCCTTTGAGGACTTTTTTTGCCCAGGGAATTTTTTAAAAAGTCACTTGGGGCAGTATTGGGTGAATAAAGAGAGTAGGGCATGGGGGTCATGCTGTTTTCAGTCAAAAACTGCTGAACACTCAGCATGATGAGGACAGGTTTTTCATGTAAATCTCCCATCATGAAATGGGCAAACGCATTGAAAAAATCTCAAAAAAAAAAAAAAAAAAAAAAGAAAACGCAAAAGAAAAATTCGCTGAAGCCAAACACAGCTTCTCACAACAACACACAACAATATTAGCTAGTACACTGATGTTGGTTGGTTCCTAGAATAC
The DNA here is from genome assembly GCF_000164805.1 of Carlito syrichta. Lineage (NCBI taxonomy): Eukaryota > Metazoa > Chordata > Mammalia > Primates > Tarsiidae > Carlito > Carlito syrichta. The sequence goes on from NW_007245970.1 coordinate 44,227, forward strand.
TTATTTAGTGGGAGAAGCCTATACTAGAAGGGGCCTGCCCTCCGAAAGATAATTCTGTTTTTGAGGGGCACCCCCTCATATGCTCAGGGTTCTTGCCTCTTTCCAAATAACTTTCTTGAGTAAATACAGCCAAGCAAGTTTACTTGGTAACTTTTTGTTGGTGATGGTTTCTGTGGCCACCAACACTAAATTGGCCAGCAGAAGATAGAGGAGTCATTCTCTATACTTTCATTTTCTATTTCTACTTTCAATTTAAGCATATCTCCAGAAGCTCCATACATACAACAAAGATGATAAAGAGAAGTTAGATCTAACAAGGAGAAAATGTCAAGAAAAATATTTATCTGGTTTCTGAATTTTTTAAAGTCTCGATTATTATTATTATTTTTAGCTCAGATAAGTTGTGTTTGGCCCCAGCTTCTTAATCCTGGTACATAATTAGAAAAATGCCAAGTAATGTATGATGTACTTAACAGATAGTGGTCTTTAAAAATTTTGACTAATTGAATAAATCCTTTTCTTTATTGGAATCAATGACAAGGCACATACATGGCCTAATATTCAGTAGACTTACAAATCCTAGTTCTGCCTCTATGAATTCTGAAGTATACCTTAGCAAGACTTTTAAACACTAATCTAAATGAGATTTTTTTTTTGAAGTTCCAGTCATTCAAAAAAGGCAATGACATTTAATATATACAATCTTATTTAATCTTCAAATTGAGGTTAAAAGGGAGTGATTAAGTCACCCAACTTTACACACCAAATTGAGTGCTGGGGCCAGAATTTCAACTAGGGACTTTAGTACCTCAAATGTTATATGTATGCATCTGTGCCCTGCTCTTCCTAATAGAAGAGGGAACAAAAAAATATGGCTTTAGAGTCACAGTTCTTACCGAGGACCCAGTAGAATTCAGAACTCAATGGCTCAGGTTTAAGACTGAGAGGGGCAAAAACTACCAAGAATTTATTTAGACTTTGACAATTGTTTCCACCTTAACAGCTTGTTTTCTGGTCACATAGTTCACATTCAGGATTGCTTCCTCATTTACCTTTGACTCTTCTGGAGCTTCATCTGGATTGCTTTGTTCATACTTGGTTATCTTTTGTGAATTCTTTGTAAGCTATAGTATCAAATAAAAAATACATTTCAAATAAAAATACATTAAATTAAAAACTATAGAAGGCAAAGACATTCTCTGATGTGTGGGGATCAGTAACTATGGCTTGATAAAAGCTGCCAGGAGATGGCCCCTTGGTCGATATGTGCCCTGCGGAGACATCTTTGTTTTATCTCCATCTTCTTCTCGCTAATCTTGGCCACCAATGCTAGAGTCCACTCAAGGCAGGGGTACTTCCCTCGGTTCCTAATTTATGCTGAATTACTCAGGGATATAGGCCTGGGTCAGAGAGTAAGGTAATCATAGGAAATACATTGTATTCTGAGGAGGTGATGAAGTATAGAAAAGGCCTAGAGAAGCCGGGCTCAGTGACTCAGCCTGTAGTCCCATGCTTTGGGAGCCTGAGGTAAGTGGATTGCCTGAGCTCGTGGGTTTGAGACTCGCCTAGGCAACTTGGCAAAACCTCATCTCTACAGTAAATCAAAAAATTAGCCGGGCATGGTAGCACACGCCTGTAGTTCCAGCTACTCGGAAGGCTGAGGCGGAAGGATCGCCGGAGCCCAGCAGGTCGAGACTGTGGTGGCCGGGAGCAGCCACTGCACTCCAGTCTGGGTGACAGAGTGAGACTCCAACTCAAAAAAAAAAGGCCTAGACAATGAAAAGGGAATTGGACGTTGAGTTAGTTTTTTTAAAATTTGTGTTCTTGTTTTAAAAATCTCTGTGGAAAGTAAAATTAACCTTTCACCACAAAGGTCCCAGTCAACAGAGTGTGTGTTGGAATCCACTTTCTTGTGATAGAATGACAAGTCATGAGACCACTCCTTTTACCTTCATGCTTGCAGAGGAAATTCATGGCATTTGAGTCATGAGCCTTAGTCTCAGGAGAGTGAATCAGGGAGTAGTACACTCTCCAAGCACAGGCCTCCTTGACATGTGGGTTCCTCTGTAATTACTTTACCCTCCCTTGCCTCTTTGATGAATGGGGTTGGCTGCTGTGGGGGCACTGAAGAACGCAAGAGCCCCACCCCACCTTTCTTTGAAGTTCTGTTATACTGTGGGCCAGCATCTCCTTTCTCCTTTCCTGTAGTGAAAATGAAGCAGAGTGTTAAGTCTGCATCTGTACACCATCAACTATTGATTGTTGTCCATTTCATTCAAGCAACATTTTCCTGCAGTAACTCCACCTTACTTGAATAATGTTATGTATGTATTGAGATCAAACCATCTTAGGGACTTCCCAATATTAAATATTACCAAAGAAGCCCTGTCCTTCACACATCCTCTTCCATGCATGAACACATTCTATCATGACTTTTGAGGTGACTATTTTTGTGCATGAAAAGGAGAGACTGCCATTGTTTTTGTTAAGCACTGGCTAGGTCATGTGTTCATTGGGCTATGGCTGCTGTGTTTTCCTAAGCTTTGGCCCTCTCCCCTACCTTGGGGAGGGGAATCTCCTCTCTCTCTCTCTCTCTCTCTCTCTCTCTCTCTCTCTCTCTCTCTCTCTTTCTCTCTCTCTTAGTTTCTAAATAAAGTATATTTTCCAATCTAAAAAAAAAAAAAGGAGAGACTAGCTTATCTGACAGTTGACGGGGGGGGGGGGGGTGGACAGAATGAGGAATGCGACCTATTAAATGACTCTTCACAGTTTCTGCTTACATGTCTGGCTGTTTCTTCCTTCACCTCCTGCAAAGCTCCTTCCCTTTCTATTGTGATACAGTTCTCATTCTCCCACTCATCGCCTTCCACCAGGTCTCCAATCTGAGTGATCTCACTTTCCAGCCTGGATAACACAAGAATACACTGTGAAGACCCATGCTTGTCAGTTTCAGAACTGATAAAACACAGTATCAGTTGCAAGGGTGCTTCAGTGACAATGTACATGAATCTCAAGCTAGAAACACTTCCTTACTGAATCCATAGAATTGGAGTCATTTCAAAGTCATGGAGAAGACCTGCCTGATTCCTAAGTCAGACACCTCAATATTTTTTCTCAACTCTTTTAGAAGCCGGTTTGAAACTTGCTATGTTTCAGTGTTCAAGCTGCAAAGAAATACCACAAAGACTGAAGAAGGAGCTTTTTGCTACACAAGATAGAGATTTCTAGAGCAGACAGGAGAAATTCAGTTTTGTCTCTTCTCTTCCACCCCTTCCTTTGGATTGGGAACTTCTCTCACTAAACACTAATACTCACCTCTGAATCTCATTTTCTTTCTCTTGGATTTTGAGAAGAAGTTCCTGATCTGCTTCATCGATTCTCTGCACATCCCTTTCAAGGTCCGTGTTCAAACTAATATTGTTTTTCTTTGACAGCGTCAATCTTGAGATTTCCATTTTCTCTGACCTGTAGACATAGCCCCCAAAATGAACAAGGGCCAGTTATTTCAAGATAAAAAATTACTGGACCGGGCAACCCTCTTGGGTTCCCTCCCACTGTGGGAGCTTTTCTGTCCTCTCAATAAATCTTGCTTTCTAAAAAAAAAAAAAAGGTACTGGGCCACAGGAGATATCTAGAAGACACATAGTTCATTAACCTTGCCCTTTTGGGGGGCATACCCTTACCTTCTCATTCTTGAAAAATTATATTTCTTAATCATGACCCACAATTGTTTCAATAATTCTCAATTCAGTCAGCCAGGGAGGTCTTTCCCAGATTTTCTCCTCCAAAGTGCTTAATAGTGCACTTCCGCTCTGATTTCATGAGAAGCTTTGCTTCCTTAAATAGTGCCTTGCATTAGAAAGAATTGTCTCTCTTAGATAAATTGTTCATAAAACGTGCTCATGCAGTACACTTTTATTGAATACTTTTATTTAGGCACATGGCACATAGCTTCTGGTTTTAGGCAGAGTCACAAGAGGTTTCTGCAAGCACAAAAGGGCTTCAATCTTCATCTCCTTCTTCCCACCTCAACACTTCTCCTCCACTTACCTGCTACAGAGTTTGGGATTCTACCATGAAAGTCATACCACTGAGAACACATAGATATGCTCCTGGTATAGCTTTCAAGAGTGCAAACAACTTTTTAGAAGTAAATTTGATTGAAATAATGGTATAGAGTTGTCTGGAGAGGGTCCAGGGAGGAACTCCTTATATTTTTTTCTTGAATGTAAATTAATGTATTGGTTTTTCCTTGAATTAACCAGGAATAGGGTAGTGAGGCACAGGGACTTCTGTTTTGGATAGGAGTGAAGGATTATATTGGGGGGAAAAGTCCTACCTTGGAAGGGCTGGCTTGAATATTTATAATATTTGGACATTTGTAATAGTTATCACTTCAGGAGGTTATGGAGCACTTTCTAGGGTGTGGAGGTAGGTGAATGAATGGGAGTAGAAAGGGAGGTGAAGACTGTAAGATGAGGGAAGTGTCAATAGTAGATCAGCTTCACACCTTGATCCCAGGATTTGGCATTGCATAATCATGCCTACTTACTCACAATCTAGCTGATCTTCCTTGCGTTCTTCCATTGTAGAGTCCTAAAATGCCAGCAGAGATGTTTCTACTCAACATAGAGTAACTAACCAAGCATCCCTCAAAATTGAAACCAAATTGTTTTCCTCCCTCCAATCCCCTCATTTTAGCCATGACCAAAACTCAGTCCTCTGATTCTTTTTCCCTTGATCTGTTATGTCTTAGTAAGAATACAGTTAGGATACAGGAAAAATGCTGGAAAACACAATATATGTTCTCTTAGCAGATATAGTAGAGATGGTTTACCACCACAAAATCTTTTGGAAATTTATACAAGACAAGAGGAAGAAATAGAGATCATCGATTCTTAAGTCTCCTTTTGCTCTAGGCCCCATGGCATGGTTGTAGGTTCATAACTGCCGTGCTAATCTCTGTTCTCTAGGTTGGTCTTTGCAAAAATCTCCCTGTATTAAGATCTTTAGTATTGAAGAGAGCTCAGAAAACCAAGCAGAAGTAAATTATTGGGCTCTCTATTCTCCTTAGTTTCCTTTTCCCCCCATTTCTTTTATAAACTCTACCTTCCTTCTGATGTGTCCTGTCTTCCTGATCCTGCCCTAGTCAATTAGCTTCTGAAGAATCTGATCTTTCTCCTCTGGAATCATCCAACAGAATCTCAGAACCTTCTGAGATGTCATGAATCTGCTTGAGATAGGATGGGTGGGGCAGTATGTCACAGTGGCTGGGGAGTGACACTGGTTTCTCATCATTTGTGGAGAGTTCAGAGACTAGATGGGTGCATGGGTTTCATGGCCGAGTCTGCCCTAAGTGACGTAGGTTCAATGAATCTGACTTCTGGGAGGTTTGAAGGAGCAACCTTTATCTTTTATTTCTCTACCAGACAGTGCTTCCTTCCTACCCAAGTGTAACTAAAGTAGGAATTCTGGGTCCTGTGACCAGCAGTCTGATTTCACCAAGCAACCAACTAACTACTACTACTCATTCACTAACAAACATTCAGTCACTGAAAGAGCACCTATACTTTTCAGGATCTCTTCTTAGCAGTGGAAAAAATGAGTGAATAAAACAGACAAAAACATTCACTCTCATGGAATTTATATTCTAAAGTGTGTGTGTGTGCCAACACAATCAAAATAAGTAAATATATTTCATTTGATATAAGAGAGGAGAAAGCTAAGAGTTAAAGACACCAATGACTAACAGAAATTCTTCTTGCAGGATGGCAGAGAAGAAAAAGAAAAAACCTTCGACCTTGCCAGTCATCTCGGAACATATCTCTCCTGCAAAAAAAAAAAAAAAAGAAAAGAAAAAGAAAAAAAGAGCTGAAACTGATTGTAAAACTAGGTCCCTCTGCTTGTGAGATTTTTAAAAAATCTGGCTGAAATTGGTTGGAACCAACATGACCAACTGGAATCTGTGCAGAATGAGCTTGCTGATGTCACAGCCCAAATTTCTACTTCATGTTTTACACGAACTCCCCCCAAATTTGCACATGTAATCCATCAGGAGGTTTAAAGAGAGAGAGAGAGATCTGCACACATTCAAGGACTTTTCAGACCTCTCTTTTTTCATCACCTGCTACTCTCAGAGTCCACGCCCTAAACCTTTTCTAATAAAAGTACTACTGCCTTAAATAGCCAGCACAGGGAGACAGATTTGAGCTGGACTCCTGTCTCCTTGTTAGTCAATTTGCAATACGAAGCTTTTCTTTACTCAAATCCTGGTGTTGTAGTATTAGCTTCTAGCACATGGGGCAGTGAGCACCTTTGGCTCAGTAACATTGCTGTGGAGAAACATAAACAGGTGAAGGAGCGAGGGCAAATGCTGTGTGTATATATGTGTGTGGGGGTAGGGTTGGAAGAGGTTGCTGCAGCTTTAAATTGGGTGGTGCAGAGAAAGCTGCTGAGCATTCTCAGACCTGGAAGTGGGGTGCAGATGTAGAGAGAAGCCTGGTGGACAAGAGAAGACTTCGGGTTGTGCTGAAGAGGACAGAGACCAGCAGATCTGGGAGTACCAAGAGGAGGCATGAAGACCCGGAGCTTTCACCTCATGGATACACAGATTTTCTTTGTACCTGCCACCATGCTGGAATAGAGGGGAGCTCAGGAGAGGAAGGATCTCCCTAAAAGACTGAGAAATTACCCAAAGGAAATTTTTAAATTGGAAAAGTCTGTGATATTTCAAATTGGCTCCATTGAGTCTTTCCTGACAACTTTAGGAATAAGACCTGAAGGGGAAGATAAGGTCAGTTGCAGAAACTGAGGAATATATTTCTGCTTACCTGAGTGTGTGTGTACATTTTGACTGGATTCTGCACTATTTGTAACCTTTTATGTGTGCAAGTCACGGAAACTTGTAAAGTTTCGGATCTCTACTTAAAGAAGGACTGCACTGAGTTGATTTGTGAGCCAGAGTGACTTTTTAACATACTGTAGTTTCTAACAAACTATTTGTAAAATTAATGGCCTCTGATGACCCCCATTACCATCTCCCTTCTTCCTGAAAGAAGGCATTTCATTGCTTTATGAAGCTGTACACAGAAGAGTAATTAAGTAACAATTCAGGCCAATGGCCTCTCCCAGGAATTAATGGTAGGGAGAGTTCATTAACCCCAGCTGGTTATAGCTTCTGCAGGAAATACCCTGGACCAAGGTTATCGGAGCTGTTAATGGATTGGACAGGGACTTTAACTGGGATAAAAATAAAGCTTGATCTCCTTCCTGGGGAGCTTTTCTCCTTGAGGGGCTACCAAAGGCAAGCTGGTATGAGTAGCAAGAACCCCAAGCTTGGGGCCTTGTGTGGGATGAGGGCAACAGATTGCTATCACTGGGGATTGTTAAATCAGGCTAAAAAAAGGGCCTTGGGGGCAAATTAAGGTCTTTGATATAAGCCTTCCTGCTATTCCAGAGATGGCTTGATTAACACCCAGAGCAGCTTTAGAGCAGCTGTTTTCGCCTTGTTAACTTTTCTGTGCCATGCCTTACCCTGTGCAGAAGTGTCGTTGAGAGACATTTTACGGTTTGCTCTGCGGCTGCCTTTGTGTGAAAGTCTGTTGCAAAAACATCTGCTCTGTTTCCTGGCTGGGCATTCAGGCTCTATTTGCTGAACCTTTGCCCTTTTGGTGCTTAGGGACTTGCCAGGTACTTGAGCCCTGAGTGGAAGCTGCCCAGGCTCTGGCCCTTCTGGCTGCCTCAGAGGGATGGAGAGATTTGTCTTCTGCTCACCTGGCTTATCCTCACTTCAAACCCTGGCAAATTCTTCTCAGATATTTTTATAAGTGAGCCTGGTTTTAAGAACCACAACTAGGCAAGGCTCTAGAAACTTTCAGGTCATTGTTCTTTGAATACAGACTCAAACATGCTATTTTCCTTACATCCTTTCTTATTTTTAGTGACTATTTCCATACAAACTTTAGGCTCATGAAATCTCTTTAAATTTCCCTTCAGAATACTTCTCTCTTCACTTTCTTGGAAGCAGAAACTTGAATGAAAGTGAAATATGAGACAGAGAGAGAAAAAGAGAGAGAGACACAGGGGAGGGAGAATATACCCAGGTTTTTGTTCTTGTTTTTGCTTAATCATATACAAGTCAAAAGTTGCTTTTAAGAAAATCTAATATCCAGTGAACTATGTAGTTTGAATTGGCACAAAGTATATGTATAGTTTTAATTAAATGTTTCAAAATTTATTGTATCAATGCTATTATAACAACAAAAAAGAACTAAAATACCAAAGTTCACCAAGGGTCTCAAATTACAGAGAAACAATGTATTTTTCCAAGTTTTCTTCTATTATTTATCTATTAACGACTCATCTTATATAGTTATCATAGAATTGATATGTTGTTGTGTTTTTCCTTTTCAATTAATATTTTTGTAAATATTTCCCCAGGTTGCTACATAATCTCTATAATTATCAATTCAATCACTATAAGAATTTCTGCTGAGTTGACAATATTCCTAATTAACTGGCCATAACTTTAATTACCATACTACTTACCTGTTTATGTATTGTCTCCCCTACTAGACTTCAAGATTTTGAGGGCCAGGAGAGTGCCTGCATTAGTTTAGCTGGGCTGCCATAACAAAGCACTACAGAGTGGATGGCTTAAAAAACAGCCATTTCTTTCTTCACAGTTCTGGAGGTTGGAAGTCTAAGGTCAAGGTGTTAGCCGGGATGGTTTCTTCTAAAGCCTCTCCTTGACTTGCAATGGCTTTTTCTAGTGTCCTCATGTAGTCACACCTCTGTGAATGTCAGTGCCCTTCTTACAAGGACACCAGTCATATTGGATTAGGACCCATTCGAATGTCCTCATTAAAGGCTCCATCTCCAAATACAGTTACATTCTAAGGTACAGGGGTTTAGGATTTCAATATATGGATTTTGGGAGACACAATTCAGCCCATGATGGTGCTGAAATCTTTTAATCCTCATGGCATACATGAAGCACACAATGAACATTTAGCTTTGGCTGAATTTATAAACATTCAGGATGTTTCTCACTCCCCTGATATAAAAGCACTTCAAAGATTATATTTGTATAAGCATTTTCAATATAAACAAAACTGTCAAAAAATATACAATTATATTTTTACCATATACTCAAAATGAAAATGAAAAGGAAAATAACGAGAGAATAAACGTCTTGCTGAGATTAAAAACAAGATTTAAAAATTTCTCATACAAATGACTACACCCCTGAACATTTTCTTTTTCATTCTTCTGTGAACCTGGAAAAATATAGCAAGAAAAAGGAATCTCCTCAGTTATAGTATGGAGATGGCATTTCAGAGCAGTTATTCAGTGTCCCCTTCATATTAGTGACATAATTTTTTGTTTTCAATCAAGCCACTTTTTCTGGGGCAACCGATGTTTGGTCTCTGCTTTAATAGTCCTTTGTTTTACTTTAAATTTGCTTCTCTAGCTTTACTTTTTAAAATTTGCAATTAGAAAGTGATCATTAAATGGAAGATTCCTAAAAAAAGATTAACTGGAGCTTTTGCATGCAAACCTCTATAAAAAAATTTGGACTGAATTCTGATGCAACTTTATATTCTTCTCAAGTCTTCTAACTCTGTGTTCTCTTTGCCTTGTTATTTGGGAATCACAATCATTTACATTTTCTTACCAGCCCCATTTGATAATTGTAGAGAAGTCCTGCATACATTGAGATTTTGGGGAGTCTTTTGTTTAACCAAAGTAATATTCTGCTGAGCTATTCATGCTGTCAATGACATCATTAGCATAGCTTTGACTATATACCTATCAATCTTCATTTAGTCAACATTTTTTCGAGTGCCCAGTATGCACTGATCCAGATAATGGGATGATCCATAGAAGACTAGAGTACTCAGTTTCATGAGGGAGTTAGACATGTACATAGTCATGACTCTACAATGTGATAAATGTTACAGTGGAGGCAGGTAGAAAGTACTTTGGAATACAGAGGAGGAACATCCATCTTTAAGTGATTTAGAGAAGCTTCAATGCGGAGGTAACTTTGGGTTGAGTTAATCTTAAAGAAAGGAAATAACTTTAGCAGATAACAGGGAGGACACTTTATGAGAAAGAAAACAACAGGTTCAAAGGCACAGTATGCTTAGTGAACAATAAACAATTCACTGTATTTTTGTCTACAGTGTACATCTCAATGTATGTTACACAAACAATTGGTGTAACAGATGACACAGAGGTCAAGCTTTTAATTTTAAAAATTAATTTAAATAGCATTATCAAACATTTAGTAAAACTATAAGCAGTATATTAAAACTTGATTTAAAGATATTGCTTAGAATGAAGATAAGTAAGTAATGTTTTTAAGTAAAAGCATTGCTTGGTTTGTAGAAAAATATTATGTTGATAATTTTGGAAGAACATATATGTAACAAACACTATGAGGGTGGTATGTGAATGACTGAAGTTTGGGAGTCAGAACTTCAAGAGAGAATGTGACATGGCACAGTGAGAAGGGACAGTCACGTCAGCTGAGGAGTACCATATGCCTGTGCTCCAGACTTCAGGGTTCCTTCAAAAGTACCTGAAGAAACACTAGACATTTTAAGCAATGAGCAGCATGGCCATTGTGTTTGAGAAAGATAATTCTGGGGCAGTGAGGTAGATGGGAGGAAGAAGTCCCCTCTTCATCCCTGTGTTTGTTTACACAGTGCATTAAGATCACACATCTTAGGGACAATAACCTTACCTTATGCTTCCATTTGGAGTGGAGGCTCAAGGTTTTTTTCCCGCCGACCAAAAGAAGTACATCTGGAAATGTACTTATTTATTTTTGTCTTTCTTTTTTTTTTAAAACTTTCTTTTGTTTTTAACTGATACATAATAATTCTATACCCGTATACAAGTTTTTATCATGCAGCTTTTCCTATCGGAAATCATATATTGCAGATTCTTCCTCCTTCATATTAGTTATTCTCTGTTTGGTTTATAAAGGCAATACTGAATGTTCTATGTGCACAATGTCTGTCAAATTGCCATGGATAGTTTTTATCTTTGACTCTTCCACTTTGACCTGATGATGTCATCATTACCTTGAATAATTGCTAGTCTATAGATTGTTTGGTTTTTCATTGTTTGCTTTTTTTCCCCCTAGGGATAATTTTTCCTCCAAATGAAAATTTAGCAGGCTCATGATTTTCTTCTGGCTGCTTCTAGTCACAAAGCGATGTCTCAGTTCAGTAATCAAAGGGTATTGTACAAAAATTCAAACACAACTTTTTGGCACAGAGTTGAGTTTTTGGCCCTCTGGCAGCTGAGACCTACTATAGGCAGAAAGGCTGGAACTGGGGAAGGAAGCTTTGTTAACCTATCTTTCCTTACAGAGCACATGTATTCTTTTTTCCCACCAAGCTGGCTACAGTGTCATACATCTACTATGTAGAAGAGAAAAGAGGGAATTAAAAGTTTTTACTGGACAGAATTGCTGTGCACTGGCACCCTGTCCTCTAGGGCCTGGTTGGTATTTAAATTTTCTTTTTTCTCTTGTGGGTGCTCTTGCAAATGTTTTGGAGATTGCCCATCTCCTACCATGGCATAACTGAGATCTTCAGCCCACATCATTCTCAGGATTCAGTGCAAAATAAAAAATTCAGAGTTCCTTGTTCAAAATGTTTAAGAATTTCAAGTCAGAATCAGTGAAACATTAAATCAAGCAGACTTTTTTTTTTTAATGCAGGCTCCTGTGTGATTGCACAAGTCCCATGTCCATGAAGTTGTTCTTGCAGGTGGCTCTCATAAATAAGACGTAAAATAGGCTTATGCAGGTGCAGACCAATTCCTATTTTTTCACTCTGTTATCAAAGCCTTTTCTTACTGGTATCACACCCTTGGATTTTTTCAGATGAGAGCCAGGCAACTGTCTTCAGTGTTCCCAAAGATTTGGAGGACATATAGTAAAATTTCTTAGTGGGCTTCCTAAAACCTCTCTCTTGTATTAGTTTCCTATTGCTACCATGACAAATTACCATACAACTTGTGGCTTAACACAACACAAATTTATTACCATACAGTTTTAGAGGCCGGAAGTCTGTCATGGCTCTCACTGGGGTTAAATCAAGGTGTTGGCAGAAAGGCATTCCTTCTGGAGGCTCTAGAAAAGAATCCATTTCTTTGCCTTGTCCAGTTTCTGAAGGCTACCTAGGCTTCATTCCTAGGCTTACAGCTACTCCCTTCACCTTCAAAGCCAGGAGCATAGAATCTTCAAATTTCCCTGGAACTCCCTCGCCTCTGCTTCCATTAACACATTGCCTTCTCTCACCCCTCTTCCTGCCTCCTTCTTATAAAGAGCTTCATGATTACGTCTGGCACACCCGCATAGCTCAGGAAACCTCCCCATTTCAAGATGTTTAATCACACTTGCAAGACTCTTTGCCATATTTCTAGGCTGTGAGGATTAGGTCATGGACATGTTTGGAGGGTCTTTACTTAGCTTACATTATTTATTTTGTGACACAAGGAGCAAAGCTCTTCCATCCTTTCCTTTGGTACTCCTGTCTCATTAGGTTTGGGAGGGGAAGCCCTCGCACCCTTTTCTTTTAAAGATATCGACCCATAACACAGCCCTCTGAAGAAATTGTCCCTCCAATCTTGGCTCAACTTTATTTATCTTATTTCTTAAAAATTGTTATTTTTTGATGGACAAATCATAATTGTATACATTTATGGGGGTACAATGTGATGCTTTGTTATATGCATGCAATGGGACATTATTAAATCAAGCTGATTAACATAACTGTCACCTTGTTTACCTATCATTTTTTTTATGGTGAGACATTTAAAATTTACTCTCTTAGTTATAATAAAATACATTATTATTGTCTATAGTTGCTCTACTTTGCAATAGATCTCAAAACCTATTCCTTTTGCCTGTTTGAAACTTCTTCCTTTAATCAGCAACTTCCCATTCCTTCCCTCCCCACTTCCCCAGACTATGGTAACAATTATTCTACCCTCTATTTCTATGAATTTAATTTTATTAGATTCCATACATAAGTGAGATCATGTGGTATTTGTCTTTATGGCCTGATTTATTTCACTTGACATAATGTCTTACAGGCTGATTCATGTTGTTAAACATGACAGGAGTTCCTTCTTTTTAAAGGCTGAATAATATTCCATTGTGTATAAATACCACATTTTCTTTATCCAGTCTTATATTGATGGACGCTTAGCTTGTTTTCCTAGTTTGACTATTATGAACAGTGCTGCAATGAGCATGGAGTGTAGATATCCCTTTAAAATATTGCTTTCAGTTTCTTTGAATGTATACCCAGAAGCAGTGCTACTGGATCATATGGTACTTCCATTTTTAGTTTTTTGAGGAACCTCCATACCATTTTCCATAATGGCTGTACTAATTTACATTCTCACTGACATTGTATGAGAGTTTCTTTTTCTACTATCCCCTCCAACACTTGCTATCTTTCATCTTTCTGATAGAGGTCATTCTAAGGTGATATTTCATTTTGGTTTTGATTTGCATTTTTCTAATGATTAGTGATGCTGAGCATTTTTCATGTGCTTATTGACCATTTTTATATCTTCTTTTGAGAAATGTCTATTTATGTATTTTGCTTATTTTTAATTTTTTTTTTTTTTTTAGTGATGGTCTGTTCAGACATTCTGTTTGTTCATGTTTCAGACTTGGTAGATTGTATGCATCTAAGAATTTATTCATTTCTTCTAGGTTATCCAATTTGTTGGCATATACTAGTCCATAGAAGTTTGTTTTGATCCTTTGTGTTTCGGTGGTATCAGTTATAATGTCTTCTCTTTCATTTCTTATCTTCTTTGAGTAGTCTCTCTTTTCTTCCTAGTGTAGCTAAGGGTTTGTCAATTTTGTTCATTTTAAAAAAATTAACTCTCAATTTCATTGATTTTTTATATTGTTTTCTAGTCTCTAATTTATTAATTCCTGCTATAATCTTTATTTCCTCTCTTCTGCTAACTTTGGGCTTAGTTTTTTTTCTAGTTATTGTGATTTAATGTTAGATTATTTGTGATCTTTCTTTTTTTATATAAGTGTTTGTCAATATACATTTCTTTCTTAGGACAGATTTTGCTGCATTCCTAAGTTTTGGTATGTTGTGTTTCCATTTTAGTTTGTGTCAAGGTATTTTTAAAATTTCATTTGTGACCCATTAGTTGTTTAGAAGCAGGTTGTTTGCTTTATACATATTTGCGTATTTTCCAAGATTTATCTTGTGATTGTGATCCAAACAGATACTCCATATGATTTAACTTATTTTAAATTTGTTAACATTTGTTTTGTGGACTAACATATGACCTATCCTGGAAAAAGTTCCCTATAAGGTTGAGAAAAATGTGTTCTGCTGCTGTTGAGTGGAATGTTTTGTAGACATCTGTTAGGTCCATTCGATTAAAGTGTTATTCAAATCCAATGCTTCTTTACTGATTTTCTGTCTAGATGATCTGTTCATTGTTGAAAGTATTGAGGTCCCCTAGTATTAATAGCATTGTGGGCTATTTCTCCCTTCAGATAATTCAATAATTATTATATATTAAATTATTACATATTAAATGCTTTATATATTTAGATGTTCTGATATTGGATGCATATCCTTACAATTGCTATATATGTTTGGTGAATTAACAATTAACCCCTTTATCACTGTGTGATGACTCTGACTCTTTATGAAACTTTTGACTTAAAGTCTATTTTGACTTAGTCTTTTGGTTTCCATTTGTGTCCTTTTCCACCGCTTTACTTAAAGTCTTTGTCCTTACCAGTGAAGTGAGTCTCTTTCAGGCAGTCTATGGGTGAGACTGTGTCTTTTTTAATTCATTCAGTTATTCTATATCTTTTTATTAGAAATTTTAATCTATTTGTATTCAAGGTAATTATTAATAGGTAAGGGTTTGCTCCTGCCACTTCATAATTTGTTTATATATATATTTAATATATATATATGATTTTTTTTTTGAGTCAGAGTTTCTGTTGCCCACAGTAGAGTGCAGTGGTACCCTCACAGCCACTACAGCCTCGACCTGCTGGGCTCAGGTGATCCTTCCACCTCAACTTTCCATGTAGCTGGGACTACAGGCAGGTACTACCGCACCCAGCTAATTTTCTTGTTTATTATAGAGACAAGGTCTCACCATGTTGCCTAGGTTGGACTCGAACTCCTGTGCTCAGGCAGTCCTCTCACCTTGGCCTCCCAAAGTGCTGGGATTATAGGTATAAAGCACTGCACCCGGCATTTTTCTGATTATTTTGTAGGTTCTTTGTTTCTTCCTTCTTTCTTACTATCTTCCTTTGTGGTTTGATAGTTTCTGTGGTGATTTGGTAATTTTCTTATAAGTTGAATTCTTTCTTTTAATATTTTGTGCAACTATTATAGGTCTTTGCTTTGTGGTTACCATAAGTCTTACATAAAATATCTTATCTTTAAAACAGGCTACCTTAAGGTGACAACAACTTGCATTTAACTGATTGTAAAACTCTATACTTTCACTCTCTCCCCTTCAACCTTTTATGATCTAAAGTCAAAATTTACATTAAAAAACTAGTATCACTTAAAAATTTGTTGTAGCTACAGTTGTTTTTAATAGTTTTATCTTTTAACCCTCCTTGTAGGGGTAATACTGTTTTACACATCATTCTTACAGTATTAGAGAATTCTGAGTATGAATATGTATTACTTATACCATTTAGTTTTTTACTTTTTATGTTTCATGTTATTAATTAGCAGACTTTTGTATCAGCTTAAAGAACTCTCTTTAGCAATTTCTCTAAAGCAGGCTTACTAAAGATCCCTTAGTCTTTGTCTAGGAAAGTCTTTATTGCCTTCTCATTTCTGAAGGACAGTTGCTAAGCAAAGTATTTGTTGTCAGATTTTTTTCCTTTAGCACTTTTAATATGTCATCCTACTTACTCTCTGTAGGGTTTCTGCTAAGAAATCTGCTGAAAGCTTTATTGAGATTCCCCTGAATGTAATATGTTTCTTACCTCATGCTGTTTTTGATATATTTTTTTTTTGTCTTTGATTTTAGATAATTTGGCTACAATGTGTCTTGGTGAATTCCTCTTTGAGTTAAATTTTATTGGTGACTTCTGAGTTTCCTATACCTAGATGTTGTCTTTCACCAGATTTGAAGCCAGCCATTACTTTCTTAATATATTTTCTAGACCTTTTTCTCTCTCTTCTCCTTTAGTAACTTCTGATGTGTGAAGGGTGCTTGGTGGTGTCCCATAATTCCCATAGGCCTTCATCATTCTTTTTCCTTTGTTTTTCTTTTTACTTCTGTGATTCAATAATTTTAAAAGTCCTGTCTTTAACCTCACTGGTTCTTCTACTTAATGAAGTCTGTCGTTGAAGTTCTTTATTGAATTTTTCACTTTGGTTAGTATATTTTTTATTTTTAGCATTTCTTTATAATTTTTCTGTTGTTTGTTTCTTTGTCACATTTCTTATGTTGTTCATAAATTGTTGTCCTAATTTTGTTTACTTTTCTATTTGTATTTTGTTGTAGTTCCCTGAACTTCTTTAAGAGGATTATTCTGAATTCTTTGTCAGTTATTACATAGGTTTTTATTTCTTCTGGGTCTGTTACTGGAGCTTTAGTAATTTGTTTTTGTGGTGTCATATTTCTCTTGTTTTAATTCTTGTGGTCTGACTTCAATGCTTGCATATTTGTAGAGACAGTCATCTTTTCTGGCCTTTGCAGATGTTCTTTGGTGGTGACAACCCTTTATTACTTGGTCTAACCAGGGATTCTGGATATGCTGGGTGGTAGCAACCTCAAACAGGCAGACCTTGGCATAGGACTCACTAATTGGGCTGGTTTGCTTGCTGTACTTTAGGTCAAATAGCATTGCTGGCTGTGCTCCATGATCTGGTGAGACCACTGATGGCTTGACTTTGCCATCAGGTGGGGTTGCTGGCTGGGTTCTGTAATTATCTGTAATTGGGCACAGTTGCAGGCTGTCTTCCCTGAGTAGGTAGTGCTATTGTTTGAAATCTGTAGTTGGGGCTGTGTGATGGGCTCTGAGGCTGAGAGAGGGCTCTGTGACTGCTGTGGTTGCGGCCATGCTGGGTGACAGAGCCTGAGTAGGTAGTGCTACTGTTTGGAATGTGTAGTTGGGGCTGTGTGATGGGCTCTGAGGCTGAGTGAGGGCTCTGTGACTGCTGTGGTTGCGGCCATGCTGGGTGACAGATTTGTATGGACTTATGCTTACCTACCTGCCTAGGGTAGGCTTTAGCAGAGCACTGAAGTTGGGTGGAGTCCTCATTCTGCAGCTGGGGCTTGGAGGGGCCATACGATCCCTGGTTAGTTATGTATTTATATCTGGAAGACCTATCGCGTGTGTTTCTTATAGTGTGGTGTTGTTGGTTAGTTTCTTTGGTGGTTGCTTCCATTGGCAGAATGCAGAGCAACCATCACGATCTGTGTTCTGGTCACTATGAATCCCTTACCCTCATTCTTTGTTTCTAACTGACCTCATGTGGTCTGGCCCTGCCAGTTTCCTATGGGATAATACAGGAGTGAACCTTCTTAGAGGAGTCCCAGAATGGTGGGGGAGCTAAATGTTCACTTCTAATTCATTTTTCTCACTGTAGAAACCATGGATTCAGGGAAATTCTGTGTGTGGTGCTGTGCCAGCTTGAGGAAGGGGTGGTGTGGTCATGAACTGATTTTCTGTTTGCTGCTTTTCTTGGTTCTCCCGTCTAAGAAGGTGTCTCAGCCTACTTCCAAGTTGTAGGATATGTAACATGGTATACTTGCCTGTGGATAGTTGCTAATAGGATTTTGGGGTGTGGAAGTAAAGTTGGAGAACTCCTATTTTGTTATCTTGCTGATGTCACTCCCTGACTCAAATTCTAACACTATGTGAGTAGTTTAAGAATTATCTAAGCCGGGCTCGGTGGCTCAGCCTGTAATCCCGCGCCTTTGGGAGGCTGAGGTGAGTGGATTGCTTGAGCCCGCGGGTTCAAGACCTGCCTGGGCAGCGAGACCTCATCTCTACAATAAGTCAAAAATTAGCCGGGCGTGGTAGCGTGTGCCTGTAGTTCTAGCTACTTGGAAGGCTGAGGTGGAAGGATCACTGGAGCCCAGCAGGTTGAGGTTGCGGTGGCCGGGAGCGGCCACTGCACTCCAGTCTGGGTGACAGAGTGAGACTCCAACACACACACACACACACAAAATTATCTAAACAGTTTTCCAAATGAGCTACTTACACTTGAGCCCTGATCTCAGAGTCTGTTTCAATTCATATTTGTCTTATGCTTTTGGTTTCACAGTTAAAATACTCCAGTAGCAACTAGGATGG
This sequence comes from Carlito syrichta, assembly GCF_000164805.1. Classification (NCBI taxonomy): domain Eukaryota; kingdom Metazoa; phylum Chordata; class Mammalia; order Primates; family Tarsiidae; genus Carlito; species Carlito syrichta. Next base: position 62,579 of record NW_007245970.1, read on the forward strand.
CAAATTTAGTGCTTGTAGAAAATGTTATAACAGCAGTCAAGTAGGAAAACAATAATACATCATGCCATGATTTATGAGTTAAATAATTCTTTTCCTCTGTTGAAAAGTTTATTTTGAAAATTCTGGTATGTTGTTGTTTACTTCTCGCTGCTTTGAGTCCCAATACCTTGCAGTTTCCACATTTATATAACCTAATGTAAAATCTTCAAGTGACATCTCAAAGAAAAGTTCTTTTCCCTTTGGATAGCTCTGTGTGACCTGTTTGATTTTCTTCTTCACAGTCTTATAGCTCCAAGATGCCACTCTGTTCTAGATTCTAAGGTCACTCCATCACTGAACATGGGAAGTCTAACTCAGGTAGAATCCAGTTGACCTGTACTATGGACCGAATGTTTGTATTTTCCAAAATTCATATGTTGAATCCCTGATCCTCAGTGTGGTTGTATTTGGTGGTGGGACCTTTGAGAGGTAATTAGGTTTAAATGAGGCCATGAGGGTGAAGACTACATGAAGGAATTAGTACTCTAATAAGAAGAAATATAAGAGATATCTCCCTCCCTCCTCCCTCCCTCCTCCCTCC